>NW_027266308.1:1890000-1975000 GCF_022045235.1 Haliotis cracherodii | reverse complement strand
GATCCTGAAAAGCATTGATCGGAGAGTTTTATTTTTAATATTTTGATTTGAGACCATTTGAGAATTGTTATGAACTACGATTTCAATTAATATGACTAATGATCATCGATTTTATTTAGGGGGCGGTCGGGTAGCCCAGTGGTTAAAGCGTTCGCTCGTCACGCCGAAGATCCGGGTTCGAATCCCGACATGGGTAAAATGTGTGAGGCCCATTTCTGGTATCCACCGCCCTGATATTGCTGGAATATTGCTTAAAGCGGCGTAAAACCATACTCACTCACTCACTCACTATTGGAACAAAAGTAGACTAAATATTTCTGTGATGTGATGCCTTACATCAGCAACCCATTCTTGCCGTAAAAGGCGACTATGCTTGTCGTAAGAGGCGACTAACGGGAGCGGGTGGTCAGGCTCGATGCTAATGATGTCAATCACTGGATTGTCTGGTCCAGACTAGATTATACAGACCGCCGTCATACAGCTGGAACATTGCTGAGTGCGGCGTTAAACAACAAACAAACAACATCTGTATATCTGCTATGATTAGAAGGAATGAGTGCGAGAGCAGCTGTTGTATGTCGCAATATACTTCTACCGTGCCGCCTCTATCTAGGGCATCTTGGGATCCTGAAAAGCATTGATCGGAGAGTTTTATTTTTAATATTTTGATTTGAGACCATTTGAGAATTGTTATGAACTACGATTTCAATTAACATGACTAATGATCATCGATTTTATTTAGGGGGCGGTCGGGTAGTCTAGTGGTTAAAGCGTTCGATCGTCACGCCGAAGATCCGGGTTCGAATCCCGACATGGGTAAAATGTGTGAAGCCGTTATATTGCAGGGATATTGCTAAAAGCGGAGTAAAACCAAACTCACTCACTCACGATTTTATTTAGAAACGTGACAGACAGTTCTCGTGTGATTGTTAATGATGCAGTTACACGGTTTTGAATTTCATTTTCATACCAATGTGACTCTAGACTTCATAGCAACGGATCACATTGCATAGCAACACACATAAAATGTGTTCTGATGTCACAGGTCCGATGTATCCTTTACATATCTCTATTCTGATTTCATAAATCACCATAAACAATAATCCTACACAGACACATAGGCTGTGGCATGGGTAACCTACTAACCTACTTCCAAGGGCGAAGTTACACGACTGCAGCATGAGGGCCACGCCAATCAAATAGACCCAACTCCCAACATGGCGGGCGCGGATATGGAACCAGTCGCTGTGTTCTTTACGTTAGCTACAGGTGTCGTGATAAAGTACATATTGTCAGCGATCGTGGGCTCCAGAAAGAGAGAATATGAGTTGGTGGGAGAGGTGGCGAGTTTAACATGCTACCCGATCAAGTCGTGCGGGGGTTTCAACGTCGAGAGCGGAAATTGTACGAATCTAGGTCTCCAAGTTGAAAACGGCGTTATAGACAGGTGAGGAGACAGCGTTATAGATTGTGGAACTGTTTGTGGACACAGCGTCAGATAGTCGAGATTTTGGTTCTAATCAATTTTTATTTGTTTGTTTGTGTGTTGTTTAACGCCGCACTCAGCAATATTCCAGCTATATGATGGCGGTCTGCAAATAACTGATTCTCGACCAGACAATCCAGTGCCTGACATCATGAGCATCGATCTACTCAGTTGGGATGCAATTGACATGCATCAACCAAGTCAGCGAACCTGACCACCCGATACTTTTAGTCGCCTCTTACGACAAGCAGAGTCGCCTTTTACGAGAAAAGATTGCTGAAGACTTATTCTACTCCCGATCGTCACGGGTCCATTTTCAGTAAAATGTCATTTTCAATTAAATAATCAGATTGGTCAGTCTTAATTACATATTTCATTTTCCCCAGACCTTTTATACAGTGACCATATAAAAATAAATAAATATGGTCTTTGTATGAAAAGAAGACCTGACCTTTCTCTGAGTGATGTAAGCGTGTATGTTTGCTGTAGACTTATTGTATGCACCTTAGAGTGCATTTAATAGAAACAGTATGAATGGACATTGTAATATGTAAAAGAATAAAGGAAAAGACATACACCTGTCAGTGTTGGATTTATTTGATGAAGCGTTCGTAAAATTCCTCCGTAATGCCTTGGATATTGACAGACTCGCGATGACCCCAACATGTTTTGGAATGGTGCGATACTTACAACAAAATGTACTGACGTATAACGGAAGCCTTTAGGTGTTAAGGAATGATCCAATCTGGTCTTATATTTCCAGGAAACCAAATGGTCCCACCTCACTCACAGAACAGGTCTTCAGCAACCCAAGCTTGCCGTAAAAGGTGACTATGCTTGTCGTAAAAGGCGACTAACGGGATTGGGTGGTCAGGCTCGCTGCAATTGGGTGGATCGATGCTCTTGATATCAATCACTGGATTGTCTGGTCCAGACTCGATTATTTACAGAGCGCCGTCATATAGCTGGAATATTGCTGAGTGCGGCGTTAAACAACAAACCAATCTATCAATCTATATAAATCACTTTCCTGCCAGTGTTAATCAGCCATGTCCGTGTTTAAGAGCAGGCGAAGAAGTTTGAAGTGTCCTATATTACCTTGACAAACCATTTAAGGTATGAACATAGTTAAATATGTAATACCGGGTCATGTTTGAATTTTAATGTAATAAGACACGATATTACAGAAATGTATAATTTTTTGAATTACAAATTTAGATGATAAACACATGACACATATTTCATAACAAAAACGCATATTTTCTTAAATTTGAACAATTACTAAGATTGCTGCACATTCCATTGATGAAATTAATAATGCTATGGCGTTGATCATTATTAAAAAGGCAGCTTATGACCATGTTTTCCTCATCCCAAACCGGGACCATCTCCGTGGTCAGGTGATAGAGCGTCTGCCCTGAGAGCTGAATCTTGGAGTTCGATCCTCATCCGTGTCGTACCAAAAGATGTTAAAAGATGGTATTTGTTGTTACCCTGTCTGGCGCTCGGCATTTAGGGGATAAACAAAAACTGGTGTCTGAGTGGGGTATTTATGTTAAACTGCGGCATGGTATCTCAGGGGGCTAACACTATAAAATCAGCATCAGTCTGGTCTAGTACAAGCAGCCATACATGGACGTCGCTATATAAGTGCAAGAATCCTGAACGCGACATTAAAACCCATTTCACCCTACCTCATCCCAAACAGACAGCGGACAAATAATCATGCACTATAAACAATAGGGAGTATTTGGATCTGTGTAGCGACCCGTCTGAATTGGCAGGGGAAATAAACAACAAGGGAGCTGTGCCTGGTATTTTGTATGTGTGCATGGCGTAGGGGAAAAAAGGTACTTTTCTCCTAATGGATGTTTCCATGTGCTGTGTTAGTGTAATTACCATCTTCCCGAGGCAAGGGCGTTAACTGGCTATAAAAGTCCAGCTTCCACCCTTGAGCGAACTTAGCTGGAATTTCCGGGCTCGACCGTAGTGCCACCAGTGGCTATTACGAGTTATGTCCCTTCTATGTCCCTCATATTGACCAATCAGATTCCATCTCTCATATCACTTGCATTTGCTTCAAACAAAATAGCCCAGTCAAGACGATCTCATCATTAAGTAATAAAACGGTCTTACTCGCTAAGTGCATCAAATCACCTGAACACTTTGATTAAAAACATGAAAAGATTTGGAAAATATCTGTCGACACACAGTTGGCAATACACATACTTTGCAAATCCTTCAGTCGATCGAAATCTGCACGTTGAAATCCATGTTGTTTACGAACCGGATGTCTAGTTCGTTACGCGATTTTGATTGGACTATGCATAGACTCGTTAGTCCGGCCAAAATGTAACTCCGGAATTCCAGCCTATTTCGGCAAGGGTGGTAACTTATAGTCTGGTAACTCCCTTGCGTTGGGAAGACGTGTAAGTCCATACTACTGACAGAGATGAGCACCAGTGGCATATCAGCGTCACGGCAGTGGTTAGTCTGTCTTACAGACCCTGATACAAATATATATCAAATACAGCCCATGCAAG
This sequence comes from Haliotis cracherodii, assembly GCF_022045235.1. Classification (NCBI taxonomy): domain Eukaryota; kingdom Metazoa; phylum Mollusca; class Gastropoda; order Lepetellida; family Haliotidae; genus Haliotis; species Haliotis cracherodii. The sequence goes on along the minus strand of NW_027266308.1, from coordinate 1,970,971 downwards.
TCTATAATGTTTGGCAAGTCTAGATTACTGCAGTATCTAAGAGAGTCACTGGGCTCCCTTTTATTATATTTTTATTAAGATACCTGAACAACTGTTTTTTCTGTACGATATGTTCATTTCAGAGACTAGATGTTAGTCTAAGCAGTGGTAGGTGGGTGTACCTGTGTTTCATTTCAGACACTGCGTCTCATTTCAGACACTGCGTCTCATTTCAGACACTGCGTCTCATTTCAGACACTGCGTCTCATTTCAGACACTGGGTGGTCACTGACGGCAGCTACAACATGCTGTCCTCCAGCCAGATGCCCACTCTGGCCCTGGTCAGAACCAAGTGTAGCCATGGACAGCTGATCGTCGACGCTCCGGACATGCCGACTCTCACGTTGCCGGCATCCCCCGTCGTTGACAGGAGCAAAGTTGTGAACGTTGTCAGCAGGTATGTCGGGCTCTCGTTATGTTAGGCTGGTCGTGCAGGGTCGGGACACCGCGTGGGGGCCGGTACGTCAGGCTTGTCTTGCAGGGTCAGACTGACATTTAGTCCCAGAAATAATGTTATCTTATTTAAAAATATGTATCTACAATATAAAAAGAATGAAATCCAAATGAAGCCCAGAACAATCCTTAATTTCAGAGGGCTGAGGCAATCTTGACTTTCCAAATCATTCTAGATTAATTTTTTTTCTCTCTCGGGTCTATGAGACAGACTAGTGCAGGGTCGGTACACCACGTGGGGGTGAGGTACGTTAGGCGGGCTCGGTGCACCACGTGGGACTGGTACGTTAGACTCGTCGCGCAGGGTCGGTGCACCATATGGGTACGCAGCTCTAAGACAGTATATTAGTATCTGATAACGTATGTGAGTTACGATCGTCTTAGCGCTACGATGTGCTAAGACGTACCCTGTGGCGTCGTGGAATGTTCCTCATAATATGAATCACTGGATTGTCTGGTCCCGACTCGAGATATTGATCCTCAGGTCCAGTTGGCTGTGTATATGTATAGAGTACATGATATGTGATGGAAGTTTTCGTGTGAGAAAAATCGTGAAATTTAACCAGTCAAAGATATACTTTAGATACATACTGCTGTGAGAGGTTCTTCAAAATAACACCGAAGGCCCGGGATTTACATAGAAATGACTCGAGCAGCATGTATTCAAGGAAAATAAGACACAACCAAAATAATGTGATGACGTTAGAGGAATCCCTTATTGACAAGGGAAGGCTTAACACTTCTCAGCCGTACCATAGAGTGAGTGAGTAAGGTTTTACGCCGTTGTTAGCAATATCCCAGCAATATCACGGCGGGGGACACCAGAAATGGGGTTCACACATTGTACCCGTGTCGGAAATCGAACCCGGGTCTTCGGCGTGACGAGCGAACGCTTTAACCACTAGGCTACCCGACCGCCCCTTTACCAAAGAAGAGCGAATGACATGGTATGGGGATGATTGACAGTTATTCTCAGGTTGGTTTTAGAATTATATTCTCACAGTTATACATTTTTGTATTCTTCAATGAAGAACAGAATCTTTCCCAATAATTTTTTGTATGGAATATATTTGTTTCTTTCTGTAAGAAATCAATGTAGTTTATGTTCGTTACGCTTCTCGGAGAGCTTGTGTTGGATTTTGAGGGTAGAGTGCAGGAGATAATGCTGATAATATTGTATTGGGGGGCACGGGTGGCCCAGTCGTCTAAGGCGCCGCGATTCGCTGTTGTAGAGTTGCGTCCCTTGGGCACGCCAGAAACCTAAAATTGTGGGTTCGAATCCCGGGTCGCCACGATTATGTTTCTAGATTTGTTAGCACCATACCCGTGCTCGTGGGTTTCACCGAAAAGGTAAACGTCTGAGACCTGCATCACTTCGGGCTTTCCTCCCACATTAAGCTGACACGCCTCGACATAACTTAAATACTGTTAAAAGCGGTGTTAAACCCAACTCACTCACTAATGTTGTGTTAGTATTGTGTATTATATTTCAGTGTTATGCCTGCAATATTACACGAGGGGTTTATCAGTGAGTAGCCCCATCCACCTTTATGAAAAACAAATGTATTATTATTAAAATTATCTGAGAGATGATTTTGATATTTTAGACCCCTTATTGGATTGCTAAAATTGCTGGATCCGCCCTTGAGCTGGGTGCGGCAAACCCAACAGGGTGCAGAACGTAGGCTTTTTCATGGGTGAAATGACGACAGACACAGTATCCTAATATTGTCAAACCTCGGATTCGAACCCCAGACCAGTTAGGAGACGCATCTCTATGGGGCCACCCTTGGTGTTATTTGTCTGTATATGTCCCTTGTGTTACACACCCTATTTTTTCAGCAGCGGCAAGACCCAGCTCGAGGGTCTGGACTGTGGGGATGAACCAGCCAGCTGGTTCAGCAAGTACCTGGGCCGGGAGGGGGTCAGGCTGCTCCACTCGGCCCCCGGGCTTCAGAAGAGGGACATCACACAGGAGAAGAAGGCCTGGGGGAGTCCGGCTATTGCTGGCGACCAGGTGGGTGGTGGATAACGGGTGACTGGGTGATGTCAGGTGGGCGGTGGATAACAGGTGACTGGATGATGTCAGGTGGGTGGTGGATAAGAAATGACTGGGTAATGTCAGTTGGGGATAACAGGTGACTGGGTGATGTCAGGTGGGTGGTGGATAAGAGATGACTGGGTAATGTCAGGTGGGTGGTGGATGAGAGATGACTGGGTAATGTTAGGTGGGGATAACAGGTGACTGGGTAATGTCAGGTGGGTGGTGGATGAGAGATGACTGGGTAATGTCAGGTGTGGATAACTGGTGACTGGGTAATGTCAGGTGGGTGGTGGATAAGAGATGACTGGGTAATGTCAGGTGGGTGGTGGATAAGAGATGACTGGGCAATTTCGGGTGGGGATAACAGGTGACTGGGTGATTACAGGTGGGGATAACAGGCGACTGGGTGATGACAGGTGGGTGGCGGATAACAGGTGACTGGGTGATGTTAGATGGCTGATAACAGGTAACTGGGTGATGTCAGGTGGGGATACCAGGTGACTGGGTGATGTTAGATGGCGGATAACAGGTGACTGGGTGATGTCAGGTGGGGATACCAGGTGACTCGGGGATGTTAGATGGCGGATAACAGGTAACTGGGTGATGTCAGGTGGGGATACCAGGTGACTCGGTGATGTTAGATGGCGGATAACAGGTAACTGGGTGATGTCAGGTGGGGATACCAGGTGACTCGGTGATGTTAGATGGCGGATAACAGGTAACTGGGTGATGTCAGGTGGGTGTTAGATAACACGTTGGTGGCTAATGACACACGACAAGGTGATGTCAGATCAGTGGTTGATTGTCTGTCAGGCTACCCTGTAACAATCGAGTTCCATGTTGTCAGGCCGCGTACAGCGACTTCTGTGCCTACCTGTTGATGTCGGAGACGTCCCAGGCGGCGGTCAACGAGCAGCTGCAGGAGCCTCTCTCCCTGCAGAGCTTCAGACCGACCATAGTGGTCAAGGGAAGCCGACCATACGACGAGGTAAGCTCAGTATCTCAGTGTGTCGTTTCTATCCCTGGATTTTGTAGTGGGGTGAACACATGGAAACCACGAATATAGGATGCTTGAGAAACGCAACTCTGTATTGCGTCGCATTTGACGACTGACGTTCGCTCAGCAAGGGCAACAGAAAAAAACCCTTCTTCTTCTTCACAGTCACAGGAAGTCACTTAGGTTGAAAACGTCCAACCCTAGAAAGAGTTCAATACTTTTAGTACGGACATTTTTGAACGAGTTGAATACTTTTAATGTAGATCGGCGGACATTTTTGAACGATTTGAATACTTTTAATGAACACCGGTAGACATTTAGAATGAGTTGAATACTGTTAATTCTGATCGGCGGACATCTTAGAAAGAGTTGAATACATTTATTAGAGACCGGCGGATATATTAGAACGGGTTGTATACCTTTAATACAGACATGCTTCAGTGTGCTGTGTGATTTAACCGCCATGTCCATTTGTGACCAACTCGTGTTATTCCGGGACAAGCCGAATAGCGACTCGTGACCCTCTCGTGGTCATTTTTGTGACTGGGTTCCGTCTGAGCGCAAACGGGCATAGCTAAAAGAATTGTCAACTCGTTGCGTAATGATTCACGTTTCCCTCTTGTCATATATATTCCAGCTGCTATTTAAAACACAGCTGGACTTACTGCATTTTACAGTATGATTGAACAAATTTAACTGTATCTAGGGTATATTTTTAGATGCAGGACATGTGTAAAATCAAAACATATTTCTGAGCATTCGTGACTAACTCGCGTTAATCCGGGACAAGCCGATCATCTTGCAGGTAACGGAAAGGGGCGAGTGGTGACGAATGATTTCTGGGGGATTCTTTGCGAGTCATACGCGCATTCTGATTGGTTTGTCGTATTTTCGCACATTTCGTTCATCGATCAATAAGGGGACGAACCTTCTTGCAGGTTACGGAAAGAGGCGAGTGGTGACGAATGCGCCATGTCATGTTTCAGGACGAGTGGCAGTCGGTAAAGATCGGGGACAAGGCCGTGCTCCGGACGCTGTATTGTACCCCGAGGTGTGTGGAAGTGAGCGAACCAAAAACAAACTCAGCCTGTTCAACGAACATGATTTTAAAGCCGCTTTCAACAGTATTTCACTAAAATCAATGGTTGGAAACTTAATGGGGGACGTTTGTGGCTTTGTGAAACCCAAGATCACAGGTTCGATGACAGAGAGGATAAAACCCCGGAACGAATGTGGCCCAGTCGTCTAAGGCACCGCGATTCCATGTGCAGACTTGCGTCCCTTGGCCACGCCAGAAACCTATGATTGTGGGTTCGAATCCCGGTTCGCCCCGATTATGTTTCTAGGTTAGTCAGCACCATACCCGTGCTCGTGGGTTTCACCGAAGTGGTAAACGTCTGAGACCTGTATCACTTCGGGCTTTCCTCCCACATTAAGCTGACACGCCGTGATATGACTGGAATACTGTTAAAAGCAGCGTGAAACCCAACTCACTCACTCACTCACTCACTATACCTAGTTCTGTGTTTTCTGGTATTAGATTATGAGTAAAATGATCTAAGTGATGGTTTCAGTGTTGTGCGACCCTATCTATTTCAAGGTATACCATGCATCTCACTTTTGACATGTTTCAGATGTATAAAAGTTAACATTGATTTCAAAACCGGCCAACGGATAAAGGAAAATAAGCCACTGGACTCTCTGAGGACGTAAGTTTTCACCACTGTAAATAGATGATATCATTTCCATCAGTTTACTAGGCTTACGATTTGGCCACACTCACTGTATCCTTTGTATCTGTCCCCCGAGCCTACAATACTGGCATAGTTAACTGGCATTCATGAAGTATGTCTTAAAAATAAAGTATACGAAAAAGTAAGAAATGCATATTTTTATATTTGTTTCACACTTTAGATTAAATAAATCAGATAGTCTATTGTGATAAAATTGTTTACTTTACAGATGTAGTGTTGGGTAAATACTTTCTAAATTTTTCTTTATTTATTTAGGTTGTTGGTCATGAGATATATTAGAATTGCATTCCTCCATGGCGGCCATGTTGGATTTGGCAACCATATTGAATTTGTTTTGGTGACCCCATATATGAAAATATTTGGAATGTCATTATCTACAACTGTGCCAAGTATCGTGCTTTTATCACAAAGTGAACAATTGACCCTACAACTGTCATGAAACGGCTGGACCTGCACATGGACACGCCTTGACCTCCCATTGGCGGGAGATCGCACCAGCAAGTTTGGTCATATCGTGATAGCTTCAGATACCGTTTGAAAGCACCCGATGCCTGCATGTAATGATACAGTTTCCGACATGGCTCCATGGTGACTATTTCCTGTCCAATCACTGGCCGAGCGAAGACGTGTGCCAACTGCAACCATCGAACGTGTGGAGACTTCACTTCTTTCTTTACCATGTGCCAACTGCAACCATCGAACGTGTGGAGACTTCACTGCCCCCTTGAACACGTTCCCATTAAGCAGAGCCTTGCCTTCAGACATCAACGAATATGAAACTATGCTGTTAAAGTTCAGAAAACAACAGAACAAAATGACGAAAATCAGCTCATGACTGCAGTCGGTTTTAATAGTGGCCAATAGTCTTCATGTTCCACAGTACACACCTTGGGATTCCTGGGCCTAAGTACCTAGAGGTTGTCGTACAGTCGACTTCAGTGGAGATCAGGGGCCACTTGCACAAAACGATCTTAGCGCTAAGACTATTGTAAGCCTATGTTAAAGTATGGGAGTTAAGATCATCTTAGCGCTAAGATCGCTTTGTGCAAGTGGGCCCAGGTCAGGCTGTGTACAGGTACAAACCCCAGTTCCTAGAGGTTGTCGTACAGTCGACTGCAATGGAGGTCATGAGGTCAGGTTGTGTACAGGGACAGCTTCAGTTCCTAGAGGTTGTCGTACAGTCGACTACAGTGCACATCAGGAGGTCAGGCTGTGTACAGGGACAGACTCAGATCCTAGAGGTTGTCGTACAGTCATCTGCAATGGAGGTCATGAGGTCAGGTTGTGTACAGGGACAGCTTCAGTTCCTAGAGGTTGTCGTACAGTCGACTACAGTGCACATCAGGAGGTCAGGCTGTGTACAGGGACAGACTCGGATCCTAGAGGTTGTCGTACAGTCGACTGCAATGGAGGTCATGAGGTCAGGCTGTGTACAGGGACAGCTTCAGTTCCTAGAGGTTGTCGTACAGTCGACTACAGTGCACATCAGGAGGTCAGGCTGTGTACAGGGACAGCCTCAGTTCCTAGAGGTTGTCGTACAGTCGACTGCAATGGAGGTCATGAGGTCAGGCTGTGTACAGGGACAGCTTCAGTTCCTAGAGGTTGTCGTACAGTCGACTACAGCGCACATCAGGAGGTCAGGCTGTGTACAGGGACAGCCTCAGTTCCTAGAGGTTGACGTACAGTCGACTGCAATGGAGGTCATGAGGTCAGGCTGTGTACAGGGACAGCTTCAGTTCCTAGAGGTTGTCGTATAGTCGACTACAGTGCACATCAGGAGGTCAGGCTGTGAACAGGAACACCCCCAGTTCCTAGAGGTTGTCGTACAGTCGACTACAGCGGACATCAGGGGGTCAGGCTGTGTACAGGGACAGACTCAGATCCTAGAGGTTGTCGTACAGTCGACTACAGTGCACATCGGGAGGTCAGACTGTGTACAGGGACAGACTCAGATCCTAGAGGTTGTCGTACAGTCGACTACAGCGGACATCAGGAGGTCAGGCTGTGTACAGGGACAGACTCAGATCCTAGAGGTTGTCGTACAGTCGGCTACAGCGGACATCAGGGGGTCAGGCTGTGTACAGGGACAGACTCAGATCCTAGAGGTTGTCGTACAGTCAACTACAGTGCACATCAGGAGGTCAGGCTGTGTACAGGGACAGCCTCAGTTCCTAGAGGTTGTCGTACAGTCAACTACAGTGCACATCAGGAGGTCAGGCTGTGTACAGGGACAGCCTCAGTTCCTAGAGGTTGTCGTACAGTCAACTACAGTGCACATCAGGAGGTCAGGCTGTGTACAGGAACAGCTTCGGTTCCTAGAGGTTGTCGTACAGTCGACTACAGTCGTTGTTAGGTCAGGCTCTTTAACTGGCTTAGTATCCATCATCACACCCTGACGACGTGCGATGTTAATGTTTCTCTCACAAACTGATTTGCATTGTCCATCCTCCATTATCAAGACTGATATAAGATTGTGATGTAAAACAACAAACAAACGTCATAACCTTCTGTGTTGCAGGATCCGATGTGTTCCACGGTTCGGGAAGTCCCCCATTCTTGGGATCAGCTCGGCGCTCGACCAGGGCGGGAGGGTCCGAGTAGGCGACCCGGTCTACGCCATGAGGGCGTAAAAATGTGGAATGGACATTATCCGGATGACGCACGAACAGAGTCCGTTCCTGGCTTTCCCTTTATTGTGGGGTGCTGAGAATATATTCTGGATACATATTGTGCTTTTTCCTACGGAATGTTTCATAGTCTGTGCCCTGAAATTGAAAAGAATTGTAAACTTTTAGTTCGAGTATAAGTTTTATGGACGCCTGGCGCTTATTTTCAACATGAGAGAATTACGAATACTAACGATAAAAGTTACGAGATAATCCAAAGGTCCAGTTTCCACCCTTGCCGAACTGGACTGGAATCATGGAGTTATAGTTTGGCTGGACTAACGAGTCTTTACATGGTCCAATCAAAATCCCGTAACGATATCGACACCCGTTTCAACAACAGGGCAAAAAAATCGTGTTTTTAATCAAGAGGCTCAGGTGATATGATGCACTTCGCGAGGTAAGACCTGTTTTATTACAATAAAGATCTTCACTATTGATAAGATCGTCTTGACTGGGCGCCGCCATTTCGTTTTAAGCAAATGCAAGTGATACGAGAGGTGGAATCTGATTGGTCAATATGGGGCACATTGAAGGGACATAACTCGTAGTGGCGCTTCAAACGAGCTTGGAAATTCCAGCTCAGTTGGGCAAGGATGGAAACTGGACTTTTAATGCAATTACTCCCTTGCCCCGGGAAGATTGTATCACATCGATTCCGAGAATTACAAGAATGCAGAATGACGGGTCACCCTGTCTGTAGTGCCCCCGTATTCGGATCCTGCTTGTTAAATATTGTCCAGCCAGGCTTTTGCTTGGCGTTACCTAAGATATGGCCCTCTTCCGTACAAATATCCTTTTTACGTGTTTTCATGGTATAAATTGTCGTTTACTGCTGTGGGACGCACCGTTGAATATGGAATATACAAATTCGTCAGGTTGAAATATGTTGAAGTATGCTCTACTTCAGTGATTGGAAACCTTTAAGTAAGGGAGGGTTGTCTGCCAGTTGTTTGTTGTTTCACGCCGCACTCGGCAATATTCCAGTTTTATGGCGGTGGTCTGTAAATAATCGAATCTGGACCAGACAATCAAGTGATCGACATGAGCATCGATCCGCACAAATGGGATACGATGACATGCATCAACCAAGTCAGCGAGTCTGACCCCCCGATCACGTTAGTCGCCTCTTACGACAAGCAGTCTCCTTTTACGGCAGTCTGCCTGTGTGACCTCGTGTACACGTGTGTGTCCGTTAACTTTCGTCTTCTCCAAACCAGCTGAAGGAATGTACCTGAAACTGATGTGTTCATGGCCTTTTTTTTAAAATAAAAAAACAATGATTCAAGCCTCAAATAATCGTAATCTTTTTCTTAGAACCCATTAGGCACCGGGGCCGCTTGCACATAGCCCCTTAACCTAACAAAAGGGAATATGGAAGGTGATAGTTACTTCTCCCTCAGCCCTACACTAAGGGCACCGACTGCTTTCCCAAAGCCCCCTTTGACTGAGACCATCGTAAATATAGATGAAAACCAGAATGACTCACCCTAAGTATTTTTAATAAGCTCGTCCAACTCGTGAACTGTTGGTACCACTGTGTTATCTCTGAGCAGGGGGGGGGGGGGGGGGGGGGGGGGGGGGGGGGGGTGGGGTGGGTGGGAGGGGCTGTGTGTGTTATTTTGTGCGATGGGTAAATGTGGGGCGGTGTTCTTGAGATATGTCATGGACCCGGTTGTATCAAACTACAGTGATGCAGTAAAGTGTCATTAAGTCTTCATCAACTAATGTATCATTAGATCCAGTTGTACTAACGTTTTAATGACGTTGTGCTGTCATTAACTTAAGACGCATTGGTATTCAGCTATTATTATTACAAGATTGAGAGAAGGTATATATATTCACTTAGTGTAAGTGTGTACATGTTTGTTACGACTGTCGGCTTTTCAACCGTAAATATACTATTTATAACATAAGTCGCGAAGTCAGATGCAGAGTTTGGAATATGGGGGCGGGGGATTTGTTCGGGGAGGAATAAAAAACACCCACAAGCCACGACAGATTAACTATAGTAGTATGAAAACATGTGTTCTTTAAGTTCTTTTGTGTATAATTTGTCACTGTCGAAACAATGAACTTCACCTTCAACGTTGGATTTACACAATTTACAAAGATGACAATCCACATAAAGTTTAATCATTACGATACAAAACTTATGGGGGTTGTCTTGTTTGTAATTTGTATGGCTCTTTCTATTGAAGTTGTGTACATAGCTTGTTTGTTCTCTGGTTTTCTTTGGTCGGCCTGAAGGTGAAACCCATGAGCACTGGCATGGTGCAGACAAACCCAAGGATCATAATCAGGCCGAATATGGGATTCGAACCCACGGGAATCGAATTCTGTAACCCCTAAGGGGAACAACCCAGCACAGAACACTGCGATTCCTTAGACGACTGGGCCACCCCTTCGGATGATGTATTTCCGAGATCAACTTTGTGAATATTCTATTGTTTGTTGTTTAACGCCGCACTCTACAAAGATCCAGCTATATGAGAGCGGTCTGTAAACAATCGAGTCCAGTGACTGCCATAAGCAATTGGGATACGATGAGGTGCATCAACTAAGTCGGCGAGTCTGAACATACGATCCTGTTCCTCTTACAAGCATGGAATGCTGAAGACCCAATTCCAATCAGAATCTTCACTGGGGTATCCTGTAGTCAAAAGAGCGAGTGAGGCTTTACGCCGCTTTTAGCAATATTCCAGCAATATCACGGCGGGGGACACCAGAAATGGGCTTCAAACAGTGTTCCCTTGTCGGGAATCGAACCCGGGTCTTCGGCGTGACGAGCGAAAGCTTTAACCACGAGGCTACCCGACCGCCCCTGTAGTCAAAAGAATTATATACACTGGAACTCTATGAAAACGCATATTCGTTTTTTCCGTGATATCTGGCAAAATGGCCACAAAAATCAAATTATGGAATTTAGGAATGAAATCAACAATGTCAACGTACGGGTTCGAATCTTATTCGATCTGTTTGGAGATTGACTTCAGCACTAAAACATCTTTTCTGATTTCGAGTTAAAGGTGATGCGTTTTCAGTGTGTTTTAGTATATCTTCAAACGTTCAACCGTCCTCTTTGTCAACGTGAATATTTATGTAACGTTATTCGGGACTAAATTGGATTTTATGAAAAAAATACTCAACAAGTGTAGTTTGATTCATGCGCAATTATGTACAAATGCTTTTAATTTGCACGAAACTGTACAAATGGTCCTAACTCTCAAATTGTTTTTTTCATGTTTCTTGGTATACTTTTTCGTCGTTGTTCCGTCTGGTTTTTTTTGCTTGTTTCTTTTGTTTATGTCAAGGTAAGTGTGCTCACTGCATGCACTAAACGTGCGTCACCGGAATGTCGCATCCCGACGTGGAATAAATAATTGGAATGTATGTACAATTGAATACATAGCACTAGTCTTGCATGGTCTCCGCAGCTGAGTCCAACATCCGTCGTCGTGTCCACGTCACTGGCAAATCAGGGGGTTAGAGGAGATGCATCCGTAGTCCGATTTCGCGTGCTTGTTCTTTGCAGCCTGGAAAAAACCGAAATTGTATTAAAGCAAAAATATTGTTTTTTGTTTTTTTTCTAAAAAGGTAAACGCAAACCTCCCTTTTTCTAGAAGGTGAGTATGGTTTTACGCCGCTTTTGGCAATATTCCAGCAATACCACGGCAGGGGACACCAGAAATGGGCTTCACACTTTGTACCCATGTGGGGAATCGAACCCGGGTCTTCAGCATGAAGACGCTTTAACCACTAGGCTACGCTACCGCACCTTTCCTTGAAGGTAAAACGTGTGGGCTAAGATAGAAAATCTAAATATTTTTTATCTGTAAAATTATGCATTTAGTCAAATTCTTGTTTGATTGGACCTTGCATTCTTTGCATTAGTAATATTAATATAGTAATATTATGTGAGGTTATTTTCATTCTCCATCAGATGCACGGTTTAGAATTGAATTTACAAATGTGGCTAACTTTCATCCCCACTAGGTATAGTACAGGCGTTAAACTACGTGGTTAGAATATTGTAATATCGTTAAATCTGAAGCCATATAGCCCATATTATTCAGTTATCAATACATTAATACTCACTTTTACCTGTGAAAGTCATACCATTTTACCGATGCTAACGTAATAATGAACTCTTTCTAAGTCAGACTCGGTATTGTCAAAACAGGTAATATTCAAAACAATACTTTTAGCTCCTAAATCACAGGCATGTAAGCTAATATCAAAAGTACGTGTGTAAACATTGAAACCTTTGCTTACTGGCTCAAGAATATTTTGTTTTTGCTCACCAAACCACTTATACTATACTACTCAAAAGAAGTTAAGGATCACCCGATTCTTTCATATTGGTAAAGTTAATCTGTAATGGCATGAGAGATTAACTATAGTAATATGAAAGAATCAGGTGATCCTTAACTTCTTTTGAGTATTATATTAAGTGATCAATTAAAAACCAAACTGTTTTGCAATTGTACTTTTACTTTCGTTTTCACCATTGACATTGAAGAAAAAAAACAACCTTCATGTCGGATAATGAATAGGAGACTGAACCAGGCAGTCTAGCGGTTTATTAATATTGTGTCGCTTCTATTATCTTGGACTCAGACACGAGTATGCATGCACCTGAAACACTGAGCGACCCGTGAAGATCCGGGTTAGAATAGGTCTTCAGCAACCAATGCTTGTAAGAGGCGGCTGACGGGATCGGCGGTCAGACTTGGTTGATGCATGTCATTGTATCCCAATTACGTGGATTGATGCTCATGTCACTCACTCGATTGTCTGGTCCAGATTTATTTACAGACCGCCCTCATATAGCTGTAGTATTGCTGAGTGTGGCGTTAAACAACGATAAAGCATTGAGCGTTCAGATTTAGCTCACCTTGTGGTTCCCTGTTGGAGCCTTGTTCAGCAGCTTCTCAAGATGCCGGACACACGGAATGAGGTCATGTTCCGAATACTTGCTGTAAAACGAGAGGTTCGGGGTCCACACCATTCCCATCAGGGACCGGAAGATGCGCCTAGAGAGATAGAGGGCGCCAGCAGCCACCATGGACGGCACGAACCTGACAGTATCGGCACTGACCAGGGACAGGTCCAGAAGGTACTTGCAGAGATGGGAAACCTGGCGGAGAAGGCAATGACAGTTCAGGAATCTTGTTTTTTATTTTTCATATTTAGTTTTGATTAATGTTTTAAATTCCAGCTATATGTAGGTCAACACCCAACTGGCCCAAAATCCAGCCATTGGTGAAATGCATAAAAGAAGTCAGTGAAGTTCACCACACGAGCAAAGTGGCTTGAACCCTGTTTATCTGAGCTTTTGGGTCAATTGACACTGGACTTGTGTTTTGTTTGTTGTTAAACGGACCCGTGAAGATGCGGGGTAGAATATGTCTTCAGCAACCCATGCTTACCGCAAAAGGCGACTATGCTTGTCGTAACAGGTGAGGTAAAATGGGGTTTAACGTCGCGTCCAAGATTACTGCACTTATATAGCGACGTGCATGTACGTGTGTGTGTTTGTGTGGCTGCTTGTACTAGTCCGGACTGATGCCGATTTATAGTGCTAGGTCACTGAGATACCATGCCGCAGTTTAACATGAATACCCCACTCAGACACAGTATACTGACTCCGAGCCGACCAGTCCTTGTTGTAGCCCCTTAATGCTGAGCGCCAGACAGGGTAACAACAAGTACCATCTTTTAACGTCTTTTAACGTCTCTCCGGACGGACGCTCTACCACTAGACCACGGAGGCGGTCCTTGTAACAGGCGACTAACGGGATCGGGTGGTCAGGCTCGCTGACTTGGTTGATGCATGTCATCGTATCCCAATTTCGTAGATCGATGCTCATGATGTTAATCACTGGATTGTCTGGTCCAGACTGGATTATTTACAGACCGCCGTCATATAGCTGAAATATTTCTGAGTGTGCTGTGAAACAAACATAGTTGTGCAACAGCATGGGTTGCTGAAAACCAGTTCTAACCCGGATCTTCACGGGGGAAACTATGGAGAAACGGAAGGGTTATTTTGACACGTGGAAGAAGTCGTAGTTTGTAGTTTGTTACGTTAACCGTACTAATAAAAGCTAAATCGTGTCCATTCTGAGCAGAGCCCTTTGTACAATTTCGACTCATAAGCAGGTGTTTATGAATCACTATCAATGATGATACCAGTGTATCCTGCCGGTGATACCCGTCACAAACACATGCAAAGGCAAGTTAAGTGCTCACCTGGACAAACGTGATCCACATCGAAATTGGGACGATCAGATAAAGAAGGATTTAAGGTACTTATCAACTTAGTGTCTCTCGCATAATGCAATTTGATTGGCCATCTTTTTTTAGCGTCGTGTCAAACGAATGGGCCTAGTGTATTTATTATACAATGGCGAAATAGTGACTGGAATCGAGAAAACCTTTGAATCGCTTTCTTCAGCCTGCAGGAATCGGTCCAGGAAGACAATCGGTCCAGGAATATTGAGGTCGAACTTGAGCGTCTTGAGGATCATGATCTCCATGGTGATGACCTCATCCTCGGTGTAGGTGTTGTCAGTCAGGTGACACAGGGTGGCGATCTCAAACAGACAAACATTGTCAACATGGTTTTAAATGTGTAGGTGAGGTGAAATGGGGTTTAAGGTCGCGTCCAAGATTATTGCACTTATTTAGCGACGTACATGCACGTGTGTGTGGCTGCTTGTACTAGTCTGGACTGATGCCGATTTTACAGTGCTAGCACACTGAGATACCATGCCGCAGTCTTACATGAATAGCCCACAGAATACTGACTCCGAGTTGACCAATCGTGACCAATCGATGTCACTGGGCCAGGAAATCAAGGGGTTGACATCATGAGCAACAGCCAAAGGGGTATGACGACATGCACTGGACCAGGTCACATGACTCAACTGGCAGATTACAGATTGATGTGATGAGGATCGATACAATTTGATAATGTAGCTCACCTGAATATGTACTCACTTTTCAAAAGTCAACAAGACACTTTACAAAAATGGTGCATTTTGAAATTCAAATACTTCGGGCTCAATGCTAGCACCTACATCTAATGTGAAGGAAGTACGTCATCACAAGAAATTCCTCAGTCTCAGTGAGTGAGTGAGTTTGGTTTTACGCCGCTTTTATCAATATTCCAGCAACATCATGGCGTGGGGACACCAGAAATGGGCTTCACACATTGTACCCATGTCGGGATTCGAACCCCGGTCTTCGGCGTGACGAGCGAACGCTTTAACCACTAGGCTACCCGACCACACCTCAGTCTCAATGACACGGAAGACGTTCACAGACAAATATTTTGAGATAATTTAAGAGCACGATCAAAACAATGTTAAAAGTTATATATTGCAAAAAAACAATCCGGTAAATATGAGTTGAACCCACAACCAAACTAACAAACATTTTGTACAAAGCGCTCCGGCACTAAGTCAGCTGCATGTTATCAACATCTTCAATTGTCAACGATAACTCACGAAAACGTTGCTGTCAGCATTGCTATTCAAATAATTTCTGCGAACAATGTTTCTAAATCTGCAGGAATGACTGTTCTATTGTAGAACATTGTTTCAATACTTTCAACATTTCAATTCAAGGCTATAGACCTTCTGAGCAGAATAATGTCCCTAATACCCTAGATTCCAACTGTTTTACAAATAAAACCCAATAAAAATCTTGATTTGAACAAAGTTCAGCTTCCTTTGTCTGCTAATAACGATGAGTACAGAGCCCAAAATGCATTTTAAGAGAATTTCAGACCACTTTTTGATCCGAAATTATTTGTTTGTTGTTTAACGCCGCACACAGCAATATTTCAGCTATATGACGGCTGTCTGTAAATAATTGAGTCTGTATAGTCGCCTTTTCAGTGAGTGAGTGAGTATGGTTTTCGCCGCTTTTAGCAATATTCCAGCAATATCACGGCGGGGGACACCAGAAACGGGCTTCACAAATGGTACCCATGTCGGGAATCGAACACGGGTCTTCGACGTGACGTGCGAACGCTGTAACCAGTAGACTACCCGACCTTTACAGCATGCTGAAGACCTGTTTCTGCCCTGGATCTTCACAGATATGACTGAACAGTGGCCATGCATAGCTTTTTCAGTAGATCCCATGGTGGCCACATTGAATCGGATTCAATAGTCATGAAGTAATTTACTTATCTTCATTGTTATGAACAATAATATAAAGTTTCAGTTTATTTGGTAAATTGGTATCTGAGATGTTTATAGTGCGAGGAAATGCATTATAAGAGCATGGTAAAGACTTTACACATCGAGAAAAATGGAACTACATATACCAACTTTAATAACACCTTCAACAAAACTTACCGAGTGATTAAATATTAATTTTTTGTTCAGCATCGTGACATGAGATTTGGATTCGAACCTCTTGAAAAAACAAGGTGCTATCATTGGTGAGAACAAGCAAGTGAGGTTTCAGCTTCATTGGCCCTGTGGTTTCTGAGAAGAAATCTGAGACGGACAACGCACGTCAGGACAAAATGACCACGACATACGCTCCATTGACTTTCAGTCAGGTGAGCTAATACATTAATGGGCATTGTTACTTTTTCGTTTGGTAATAATCGTTTCCTATCTGTGAATGGAAGTTACCTCT
Organism: Haliotis cracherodii; assembly: GCF_022045235.1. NCBI lineage: Eukaryota > Metazoa > Mollusca > Gastropoda > Lepetellida > Haliotidae > Haliotis > Haliotis cracherodii. The sequence goes on along the minus strand of NW_027266308.1, from coordinate 1,954,357 downwards.
GGCGGAAATCTCTCCACGAACTTGGCAGCTATCAGGACACAGGTGATGCCTAGAAGCTGGACCTCGTGTATGGCGGGCGCTTTGTGGCAGATGTAGCGGTCGATGAGGGCCACTGTCAGGTGCAGCGTGTCGTCATTGAGGCGTTCATGGCACTAGAGGAGTTGGAATTGCTTCAGCGACTGACTTAGGTTTTACGTAATTTTGTTGTTGTTGTTTAACGCCGCCCTCGGCAATATTCCAGCTATATGACGGCGGTCTGTAATTAATCAAGTCCGGACCAGACAACCCAGTGATTGACATCATGAGCATCGATCCAGGGAATTGGGATACGATGACATGCATCAACCTAGTCAGTGAGCCTGACCACCTGATCCCGATAGTCTGCTTTTACGGCAAAAATGGGTTGAAGACGTATTCAACCTCGGATCTAAACGGCTCCAATTTTTGGAGATGCTCCGGACAGTATTGTAAAACAATCCTTTGGCCCAGTTCTTTTAAACCCTCCCCAACATCAATGACTTGAAACTTCCAGAGCTTGTTTGTATCTCGGGGTTGCCTAATGAGTGAGTGAGTGAGTATGGTTTTACGCCGCTTTTAGCAATATTCCAGCAATACGGCGGGGGGGGGGGGGGAACACCCAAAATCGGCTTCACACATTGTACCCATGTCGGGAATCGAACCCGGATCTTCAGCGTGACGAGCGAACGCTTTAACCACTAGGCTACCCGACCGCCCGGGTTGCCTAATGAGTAGGTTGGGTTTAACGCCACTCTAAACAATATTCCAGTTATATCACGGCGTGTCTGCAAAATGGGAGAGGAAAGCCCGAAGTGATGCAGGCCTTAGACGTTTACCACTTTGGTGAAATCCCCAAGGACGGAGAGGCTGCTGATACACCTAGAAACATAATAGGCGAACCGGGATTCGAAACCCACATAATAGGTGTGTGCATTACCCGGATCCGAGGACGGACATTACCTGGACCTGCATGAGCCAGTCCACCAGGACAGCTCGCATGCTGGACGTCACTGCCTGATCCTCCAAGAAGTCCTCCGGGAAGGACCATCGAGTCTCCACCGCCTGCACAGACAGACCAACATAACCGTAACACAGGTAAACTTCACACTATACAGGATACTAACATTTAGATTTGGATTTAGTCACGTGGTTCACCGTTTGTCATCAACTCTGTCATGAATCATAACCTAAAGTGATCAATCGCAAACACCTTTTGAAGTCATGCTTTGATCTCCGACATGACCAAGGACAACTGGAGTCCTTGCTTTGTTCCTTGACGCCAACAGTAGTCAGGGTAACAACAAATACCATCTTTCAACCAGGACGCGACCAGGAAGCGGTCAAGGATGCGACGAGGATGCAGTCAAGGATGCGACCAGGAAGCAGTCAAGGATGCTACCAGGACGCAGTCAAGGATGCGACCAAGGACGCGACCAGGAGGCAGTCAAGGACGCGACCAGGAGGCAGTCAAGGATGCGACCAGGAGGCAGTCAAGGATGCGACCAGGAGGCAGTCAAGGATGCGACCAGGAGGCAGTCAAGGATGCGACCATGAGGCAGTCAAGGATGCGACCAGGAGGCGACCATGAGGCAGTCAAGGATGCGACCATGAGGCAGTCAAGGATGCGACCATGAGGCAGTCAAGGATGCGACCATGAGGCAGTCAAGGATGCGACCAGGAGGCAGTCAAGGATGCGCCCATGAGGCGACCATGAGGCAGTCAAGGATGCGACCATGAGGCAGTCAAGGATGCGACCATGAGGCAGTCAAGGATGCGACCATGAGGCAGTCAAGGATGCGACCATGAGGCAGTCAAGGATGCGACCATGAGGCAGTCAAGGATGCGACCATGAGGCAGTCAAGGATGCGACCGGGATGCGACCATGAGGCAGTCAAGGATGCGACCAAGGACGCGACCAGGAGGCAGTCAAGGATGCGACCAAGGATGCGACCATGAGGCAGTCAAGGACGCGACCAAGAGGCAGTTAAGGACGCGACCATGAGGCAGTCAAGGACGCGACCAGGAGGCAGTTAAGGACGCGACCATGAGGCAGTCAAGGATGCGACCAGGAGGCGGTCAAGGATGCGACCAGGAGGCGGTCAAGGATGCGACCAGGAGGCAGTCAAGGATGCGACCAAGGATGCAACCAGGTGGCGGTCAAGGATGCGACCAGGATGCGACCAAGGATGCAACAAGGAGGCAGTCAAGGATGCGACCAGGAGGCAGTCAAGGATGCGACCAAGGATGCGACCATGAGGCAGTCAAGGACGCGACCATGAGGCAGTCAAGGACGCAACCATGAGGGCAGTCAAGGACGCGACCATGAGGCAGTCAAGGACGCGACCAGGAGGCAGTCAAGGATGCGACCAGGAGGCAGTCAAGGATGCGACCAGGAGGCGGTCAAGGATGCGACCAGGAGGTAGCCAAGGATGCGACCAGGAGGCGGTCAAGGATGCGACCAAGGATGCGATCAAGGATGCAACCAGGAGGCGGTCAAGGATGCGACCAGGATGCGACCAAGGATGCAACCAGGAGGCGGTCAAAGATGCGACCAGGAGGCAGTCAAGGATGCAACCAGGAGGCGGTCAAAGATGCGACCAGGAGGCAGCCAAGGAAGCGATCAGGAGGCAGTCAAGGATGTAATCGCGACCAACCTGCAGGTAGTCAATAATGTCTTGGGCATAGTCAGGCGTGTAGAACTCCCCCTTGTCGGCGTCTATATCCTTTATGCCGACTGGAACAGTCTTCAGCAGGTGGCGCAGCCGTAGAGCAGGATCATCAAGGTCCATAGGCTCATCTGGGTAGTGCACAAAATACCGTCATTCTATTACGATAAATGCTAGTGATCTGTCTCCTGTGGAGTTTCGCTTGGACGCCAAACTCCAATGACACTGAGGAGCCAGAGAAAATCTTGAGTTAGGGAAAGACAGATAAGATGGCGATTTACTGAACGAAATTGAGTAACTGGCTTCACATGAGACAAGCGCTTTAACCACTTAACCCCATACCCCAAATAAAGTTAAGAAATCAGCGAGTGGGTCCAGGCTATAGTTCTAATAGCATGGAGACGTACACTACTGGTATTTCTTACATTGTCAAATTAATACGAAACGGAGTTTTGAGTGTTAAAAACAGTGAGGGATCTATGTACCAAATCAGTAAGGTGAGCTATGTACCAAAACAGTAAGGTGAGCTACGTACCAAAACAGTAAGGTGAGCTACGTATCAAAACAGTAATGTGAGCTACGTACCAAACAGTAAGGTGAGCTACGTACCAAAACAGTAAGGTGAGCTACGTACCAAACAGTAAGGTGAGCTACGTACCAAACAGTAAGGTGAGCTACGTACCAAAACAGTAAGGTGAGCTACGTACCAAACAGTAAGGTGAGCTACGTACCAAACAGTAAGGTAAGCTACGTACCAAACGGTAAGGTGAGCTACGTACCAAACGGAATAACGCGCTCCGGTCCATTGATGCAGAGTTTCTTCTTGACACTCAGCTTGTGTTTCTTGACTTTCCGACAGCCTTGGTTTCCTAGCAACCAAGAGCGAAGTGACTTGAACCATGTATAAGCATTTGTGATTCGTTTGTTTTTTAACGCCGCAACAGCAATATTCTAGCTATATGACGTAAATAAGTCGAGTGTAGTCCTGACAATCCAGTGATTGATATCATGAGCATTAATATCACAAAGGTCACCAGTACCGAATGCATGTTGCGAGTGTCGACTCAACTCGGACGGCGTTTAGCGTTGTTATGCTTTCAATTAATGTTTTTTTCCGATCCAGATTCTAGAGACCACGGGTATGCGCGTGGAATTGTGTTTGTTGCTTAACGCCGCACTCAGCAATATTTCAGCTATATGACGGCGATCTGAAAAATAATCGAGCCTGGACCAGACAATCCAGTGATTGACATCATGAGCATCGATCCACGCATTTTGGGATATGATGACAAGTCAGCGAGCCTGACCATCCGATCCCGTTAGTCGCCTCTTACGACAAGCATAGTCGCCGTTTATGGCAAGCATGGGTTGTTGAAGACTTATTCTACTCCGGATCTTCACGTGTCGAGTGGAATAGTAATGTTTTTTATGACTGACACACCTGGAGTTGCACGAAATGCCGGCTTTGCCTTGGAAACTTTGGTGTATTCTGCACACAGCACCGTCTGTTTCTTGGTGGTTGCCGTGCTGTGCGAGATGCCATGCGAGATGCTGCTGTTGTTGCTGTGCGAGATGTTGCTGTTGTCGCTGAGCACACGACGCTCCTGTGAACATGTCAATGACATCATTGCTTTAGTTTGTTTTTTCCAATAGTTACATAGATAGATGATGTTTTAAGAATTTTTTCAATTTGACAAATACATGTCTATAGTTGATAGATATATTTAGTGATTAGTCAAAATGCCTCGTTTGTTTTAAACGCCGCACTCAGCAATATTTCAGCTATATGACGACGATCTGTAAATAATCGAGCCTGGACCTGACAATCCAGTAATTGACATCATGAGCATTGATCCACGTTATTGGGATGCCGTATGATGAGATTCGTCCCCTCCACAAAACGTACGCCATCATTTACGATTCCTAAACACGTTGACGTCTCCGGGACGGAATGGATATCAGTAAAAACAAACTTGAAGAGGAAACGAACTTCGGTTACATGTTTCCTGATTGCCGTGGGGACGTGTTGAGCTGAGCAGACCCCCGAGGTAGGGAAGAATATTGTCTTCTTGCGCTTCACGTTGTTCATGGTGTGTTGCTGAAAGTTGAGATTCTCGCCCAAAACGTTTCTTCCGGTCTTGTGTTTAGGCACCGACCGGTGAATATCAAAGTCGAGATTTACTACCCCGAAAGCGGACATTCCTGAGGAGAAAATAATTGTTCATTACTTAAAATATACATCATTTCTGGAAGCTAATACACATAGAATTGTAACCTAAAAAATATTTATTTGTACTTTGATGGTCTTAAAATGATATGGTATCTGCAATGATCAACGTAATTCAACTGTATGGCGAGGGTTTGTTTGTTGTTTAACGCCTCACTCAGCAATGTTCCAGATATATGACGGCGTCTGCAAATAGTCGGTCTGAACCAGACAATCAAGTGATGACATCATGAGCATTGATCCACGCAATCGGGATACGATGACATCCATCAACCAACCAAGCCTGACCACCTGATCCCGTTAGTAGATTCTCACGACAAGCATTGTCGCCTTTTACGGCAAGAATGGGTTGCTGAAGACATATTTTACCCCGGACCTTTACGTATACAGTAAACTACGCTTATAACGAACTGACGGATATAACGAACATACATTTTTGGTCCCAACTATTTACTGTAGTTATGCTGTATATATGCTTAAAACGAACTACGGTTATAACGAACTAAAATTAGAAGTCCACTTGAGTTCGTTATAACCGTAGTTAACTGTAATGTGTGCATGCTGCGCGTGGTCTCTCGCACGCTTTCATCGAATTACTCATATACAGCGATGCACTGAACTACTTCCCGATTGCATATTTTTTCTGGTATATTTTGCCCTCCCCAATATCCCAATTCCCCGGGCTTACATTCTCAGACAAGACCGAGGGGGAAGTGTTCATCCTTAACAACAAAAATATTGGTTAATTTCTGTCCGGAAGTTTGGTTACTTCTTGGACGTATGATCGTTTTTGACTGCTTATACGGGTGTATATTTCGTGCATAAGGGTACGAGCTTAGTGTATCAAGAAGTTATGAAGTCGATTGATGAGTGAGTGAGTATGGTTTTACGCCTCTTTAAGCAATATTCCAGCAATACCAAGGCGGGGGACACCAGAAATGGGCTTAACACATTGTACCCATCTCGGGAATGGAACCCGGGTATTCGGCGTGACGAGCGAACGCTTTAACCACTAGGCTACCCGACCGCCCCAGTCGATTGATAAAAAACCCAAAACAATGTTTGATCGACTTATGTTATAGCGTTTCCAAACATCAACTTTTAAATCCTTTTAAAATGTGATAGTTTTGCTTAAAGAATCTGCTGTTTATTCGAGTTAATATCAGACAATTACAATCACCAGAGTAAAACTTCAACGAGAGTGCATCTTTTTATGTACTGTTGGAGGCTGGTGATAAATATCAATAATAGCTTCCCTAAATAATATCTAAATAGTGTTTACTTTCAATCAAATACTATTACAAACCCACAATACGGTCCCAGTTAACGTCAAACGAATAAATAATGACTTACCCGACAGGTAGCCGTCTGCTCAACTCCTCAGGTTTTTGAGAGTGGACATCCGCCATTTTTAGCGCCTGACTTTTATAGATTTCAGGTGTCACGTGCACCGACCGACTCTGTGCACGTGAAGTCCGTGCTTTTGTTTCTTTCGTTGAAGGCGTCAATCAAAGTGACACATTGAACTGCAGTCATTTTCTTTGTGGATATCGTTGCTTATATTTCGTATATATAATAGTTGATACTGGATCAAATCCATATACTATTGCGTGTTCAGTTTATCATCAAAACTGAAACGTTATGGTCTGTTTTTAAAGGAACGGGCTACTTCAAACATATTCATTAAATTTACCTGAAATCCATTTTACTAACAAACAAAAACCCCGATTACTTTTACGACTACTACTACTACTACTGCTGCTGCTGCTGCTGCTGCTGCTACTACTACTACTACTGCTGCTGCTGCTGCTGCTGCTGCTACTACTACTACTACTACTGCTGCTACTACTACTACTACTACTGCTACTACTACTACTACTACTACTACTACTACTAAGAGGCGACTAACGGGATCACGTGCCAGGCTCGCTGACTTGGTTCATGCATGTCATCGTATCCCACTTTCGTAGATCGATGCTCATGATATCAATCACCAATTTCAATAAAATCAGATGTTAGTACTCCCTATGTCTAAACAAAGTGTTTAGCGGTAGCGATAACCTAGATCTGATTTTAATGAGATTGATCAATCACTGGATTGTCTGGTCCAGACTCGATTATATACAGACCTCCGTCCTATAGCTGGAATAATGCTGAGTGCGTCGTTAAACAACAAACAAACAAACTACTACTACTACTACTACTACTACTACTACTGCTACTACTACTACTACTACTTCTACTACTACTACTACTACTACTACTACTGACCCGTGAATATTCCGGGGTAGAATAGGTCTTCAGCAACCCATGCTTGCCGTAAAAGGTGACTATGCTTGTCGTAAAAGGCGACTTATGGGATCGGGTGGTCAGGCTCGCTGACTTGGTTGATGCATGTCATCGATCCCAATTGCGTGGATCGATGCTCATGATATCAATCACTGGATTGTCTGGTCCAGACTTGATTATTTAGATCACTGCGGCGTTAAACAACAAACCAAACAACCAACCAACTTCTTCTACTACTGCAACCGCTATTGCTGCTACTGCCACTACAACCACTACTACACTACTACGACCTCACTACGTGTTTAGTTCACACCCCTGCCTGTATATAAGAGATCGTATAAAGATAAGTTCATCAGCATCAATCGCGAAATCAATCCGTCGTTATACGTTATACATAATAAAGGTGACGCAGCGCATATACAGCCCCAGATCAGTCACGGAACAGAGAAGGGCGTGGTCCATGACGCGTACCCATGGGATACCTGACAGATCCGCTTTACTGAGAACAGAACTTGATAATAAGATATCGGCACCGCTACGTTCGAGTGCATCGTTGAGGGCTTTTACGGTTCGTAAATAACACCTTTTCTGGATCTGGTTAAAGACACTAGTAAATGTCACTGCTTTAAAGGAAAGCTCGGTTTTGCAAATCCGACAACTCGTCCCATCCTAAATGTTGAGGCAGCTATGCGCGATGTCTGTCACTCAGCGGCGGTACAGCGCGTTGACTCAGGTTTATTCACGGGGACGTGGCACGGCAGAGTGTTTGCTTGGGGTTTAGAGTTGATCGAAACCAAACGCACCGAGGAGGGGCACGTGAGCGTATTCCGTAAATGTGATGACTTGCTTCTGCAGTTAGAGACGGTAGCTAGGAGTGTTTAGACCGCAAAGGCACCTGAAACTGTGTCCCTACGTATGGTCTGTTACAGGTTGCATAGCAGACGACACCTGCCGCCATTTGCATTTTTCAAGTTTTGATCCTCGGCGGGAAGTTGTTCCGGATATTTCGATATTTCTTCCGTGTTTTAGTGTTTGGACCGGATGTGATACAAGACACAGCGTAGGATCTGGTTGCAAGGCGTTACCCTAGTAATGTAACTTGTTTTATCTCGGTGTGATCAAGGAGACAATCTGTTTACTGAAAGAGTCTTGGATTTAAACATTTCGATGCCAGAGAAAGCTCAAAATGGGGAACGCCTTAAGGGCATCGGTGATTTCTTCAAGAAGAAGAAAGACGATAAGAAGTTTTTCCTCAAAGTTGGCATAGCAGTGGGAGTAGTGTTGTTGCTGATTGTTGTGATTATTGTCGTAGCCGCTGTCGTCCCCAAGGGCGGTGACGACGGCGGGGATAGTGGAGCTGTCCAGAACAATGTCCAGACCAGTACCACAAAGGTGAGCAGCCTGCAGTTTACACATTGGAAACAGCTATGACGATTTTCCACTTCTTCGGCGTTTAATGCGTTTAATGTTCTGCTTTGATGAAGAAATAGTAAACACATAGCAAATAATATGTTGTTGACACGTATATAATCAAAGGTGATTTGCGAGTATATATCATAGATGATGGGCAAGTATATATCAGTGTGGTGGGCGAGTATATATCAGTGTGGTGGCCGAGTATATATCATAGATGGTGGGCGAGTATATATCAGTGTGATGGGCGATTATATATTTGGGTGAGGGGCGAGTATATATCATAGATGATGGGCGAGTATATATCAGTGTGATGAACGAGTATATATCATAGATGATTGGCGAGTATATATCAGAGTGGTGGCCGAGTATATATCATAGATGGTGGGCGAGTATATATCAGTGTGATGGGCGAGTATATATTTGGGTGAGGGGCGAGTATATATCATAGATGATGGGCGAGTATATATCAGTGTGATGAACGAGTATATATCATAGATGATTGGCGAGTATATAACACAGATGATTGGAGAGTACATGTCATTGATTGTGGGCGGTTGATGAGTATATGTCACACGTGGAACACGATGATCTACATAACAGTAACTGTATATAGTATGGGGAGTCGGTTATATAAGCTTATTATAGCTCTTTTGTTTGAAATATATCCCATGGACGTATTCTGGGGGTATGGTAACGTTTAGTGGATTCGAATGGACTGTCACTATGCCACCAACTAGAGATATTTTTATATTGACTGAATACACCCATATAACGCATCTCATGGCAAACCTCGAACTGTAATTCAAACGAATATTTGGGGGATGACAAATCCCGCTTAATCGGTTGAGAAGAGCAATTAATCCGAAAGGTCAAAGTTAATTACCAAAGGCCAAATGTAATGTACTGGCTAAAAACACAAAATGACAAATAAAGAGAAAAAGAGTACCCCATTGACTTTAAAAATGCACCAACCACGAACAAAAATATTCTTATATGTTAATATTATGGGCTGTTTCGTCACTGGATACTATCCCGCCATAGAAGTAGAATGGGGTCACGTGATTCAGTTTCACACCTTTGCCCTTTGGCACAGGGTCAAGTACACAAAAAGGTAATCAGCAACGCCAACATCATGACGGTGTGTTATGTTCATATGACAACGACACGACGCCGTCTAGCGTCCAGCGATCTGCAGCTGACTTCTCTGGCAACAGTTTCACAAACACAAAACTGCTTACGATGACAAACGAAACCCTTAGGCAGTTAGACTGGGCTTTGTTTGAATATTCTTGTCCAATGTAAAATCTTTTGATCCGTAAAACAAACGAATAAACAGTGCTGGCGTTTGAATAAGAAGTAATCATTGAACAATTTGCCGTTACGTGCTCGGAATGGAACCCAGTTATACAAACTTTGCAATCGCATTATTCGTCATGTTATAATGTGAAGACCTTTGAAAAACGCTTCATGAAACATATTATTACCCAGTATTGTGTGTGGTATATTAATTTCGTATAACAAGACGTTCTCTGCGTTTTGACTGATAGAGCTTAAATGCAAGTCGTATTTAGTGTTATTAATAGGCTTAAATGAAACAATTCAAATACGCGATATTAAGTGATTTTGTATCCATATTTCTAAATATTCTGCAGTACACTTGTATTGACATAAGTCGAACCCGGTAGTCTGGAACTCGGATGTATGGAATTCCCGACTGTGACCAACTCACAGTCACAGGGAACTCTTGCTGAACACATCACTAATTATACTTTGATGTGTCGAATTGCCGGTTGTCTCGAACTCCGTTTAAACTTTGGCCTGATTGGCGAACTCAAAATGTTTGAAACATACGACTATGGAAATTCATAGTGTCGTCAGTTTTATCAAAACGGGTAGAACATGGATGAGCAATCTAGTAAAGGACCTGGTGTTTATCAGTACGGGTAGAAACAAGGATGAACAATCTAGTAGAGGACGTAGTGTTTATCAGTACGGATAGAAACATGGATGAGCAATCTAGTAGAGGACCTGGTGTTTATCAGTACGGATAGAAACATGGTTGAGCAATCTAGTAGAGGACGTAGTGTTTATCAGTACGGGTAGAATCATGGATGAGCAATCTAGTAAAGGATCCGGTGTTTATCAGTACGGGTAGATACATGGATGAGCAATCTAGTAAAGGACCTAGTGTTTATCAGTACGGGTAGAAACAGGAATGAGCACTCTAGTAAAGGACCTGGTGTTTATCAGTACGGGTAGAAACATGGATGAGCACTCTAGTAGAAGACGTAGTGTTTATCAGTACGGGTAGAAACATGGATGAGCAATCTAGTAAAGGACCTGGTGTTTATCAGTACTTGTAGAAACATGGATGAGCAATCTAGTAAAGGATCTAGTGTTTATCAGTACGGGTAGAAACATAGATGAGCAATCTAGTAAAGGACTTGGTGTTTATAAGTACGGGTAGAAACTTAGATGAGCAATCTAGTAAAGGACTTGGTGTTTATCAGTACTTGTAGAAACATGGATGAGCAATCTAGTAAAGGACTTGGTGTTTATCAGTATGGGTAGAAACAGGGATGAGCAATCTAGTAAAAGACCTGGTGTTTATCAGTACGGGTAGAAACATGGATGAGCAATCTAGTAAAGGACTTGGTGTTTATCAGTACGGGTAGAAACATGGATGAGCAATCTAGTAAAGGACTTGGTGTTTATCAGTACGGGTAGAAACAGGGATGAACAATCTAGTAAAGGACTTGGTGTTTATCAGTACGGGTAGAAACAGGGATGAACAATCTAGTAAAGGACTTGGTGTTTATCAGTACTTGTAGAAACAGGGATGAGCAATCTAGTAAAGGACTTGGTGTTTATAAGTACGGGTAGAAACATGGATGAGCAATCTAGTAAAGGACTTGGTGTTTATAAGTACGGGTAGAAACAGGGATGAACAATCTAGTAAAGGACTTGGTGTTTGTCAGTACGGGTAGAAACAGGGATGAACAATCTAGTAAAGGACTTGGTGTTTATCAGTACAGGTAGAAACAGGGATTAGCAATCTAGTAAAGGACTTGGTGTTTATCAGTACGGGTAGAAACATAGATGAGCAATCTAGTAAAGGACTTGGTGTTTATCAGTACGGGTAGAAACACGGATGCTTCTGCTCCTAAATAGATGAACTGATCTGTGACGGCAAAGAAGACCAAGTATGAAGCTGTTATTTCTGTTGGCAATGGATGCACAAATACTGACATGACAAATGCTTCTGCTCGTATTTATACTGAACCGCAAAAGAAACGTCACCATGCATAGATATATGAGAAACCGTATTTTTCCAAATACTGTAAACATACTTTGAGACATATTAAAAAGATGAAACTCGGAATGGATGAGGCTGTTGATTAAGGCAATAGGCACTTGAGCCCACACTCTGGGGAACGCTTGACGCAGATCAGCTGTAGTTGTCGGCCTTGGTCGGACGTCATTCAGCCATCTTTGAATCTCGTCCCACAGTTGCTCATTGGGATTTAAATCGGGACTGAGAGCAGGCCACTGCATGCAGAAGAAGTCTCTTGTTGCTCTCGCACTGTGGGCACGGGCGTTATCATCCCGAAACTCGTGGTCGCGGCGACGTGCCAAATGAGGTAATGAGTGTGGTCTCAAGACTTGATCAATGTACCGAGCTGCTGTGACACCATTTCCTCTCCCAGACCAATTCCACCCCGCACCATGATCTCGGACCACCCCACGAGACTCTCTCAACAACACAAGTATCCGAATAACGTTACCCACGGCGTCTCTCTGCCATCTGCTGTTGAGATACAGTAACGGCTCTCGTCTGAGAAGAGGACTCTTATCCACTGCTGGTGGCGCCAATTCTAGTGCTGTGTTGCAAACTGAAGACGGTCCCGGCGATGACGTGGTGTCAGAATGGGTCCTCGGTGTGGCCTGTGACAGTAGAAGTTTCTGCTCGTCAATAGTCGACGCACTGTGTCCGCACTAATGTGCCGCTAGTGTGTCCCCATGGTCTGTCGAGCAGTTTCCGCAGCAGTAACCAAGCGATCTTGAAGATGCTGTCGCACAATCTGACGATACTGACGTCGGGTGTAGGCCCTTGGTCTTCCATTACGTGGTCGGTCATCTGTAGTGTTGGTGGTCTGGTACCGTTGCTGGAGCCTGTATATGGTCCTTAGGTGGACTTGAAATGTATTGGCTACTTGCCGGGAGGTTGGTCCAGCTTGCAATCGTCCAAGGGCTTGGTGTCGCTGATTTCTTGTCAATCTTGGCATGTGGTAGCAATTCAAAAACGAATGAATGTTATCCGATTTGGGTGGACATTTAAAGGGCAAGAAATGGGGGAACACATGTGCATTTCAATTTGCACGGTACCCACGTGCATAGGGTTACCATGGCCGTTGCCGTGATGCGTTTGGGCGATCGGTTTTATTGTCATCTGCTTTGTTTTTTATCATCAAATTTCATTTTTCCGGACAAGGTAATGTTAAATTTTAGAAACTTTGGTAGGGTGGAGCCTGAAGTGATGTAGGTCTTAGATGTTAACCCCTTGGTGTAAACCAGGAGTACTTGTGTGCTTCTGGCGTACCTAGCAACATGATCAGGACGAACCGGGATTCGAACCCGCGAGTTCATCCAAGTATCAGTACGTGAAAATACAAGCATAAACGTCGACCAAGAATGGTCGAGGTCACAATGACAGTGAAAATACAAGCATAAACGTCGACCAAGAATGGTCGAGGTCACAATGACAGAGGTCAGTGGCAAATCGTTGCCAGTGAAGCATTAGCGATCATCTGTTTGCTTATGATGGCGTATCTAGGATAACAACAATCTCCGGCTTTAGCGCTCTCTTGGTAACTCTGGTGGTAAAAGTCGCGTGGATTTAACGACGATTATCTGGCAAGAGTGACATGAATTCTTCAAGTTCCGGGATAATTAGATCACGTGTTGCCAGGAAATAACCCGGATATGACGTAACGGTGCTACGATTGCGATAAATTCCCATTTATTCTACTCTTCTTCGTTCGATATTCACTTGTTGCATTTGTAAAATTTGAAGAATAGTGGATGCAGTTATTTATATCTTTTTGGCGATGAGAGCTGTTATTTGAGTCTGCCTGCGATGTCTAACCCCTTTTGTATTTCGGCGCATGATAGACAAAAGTGAGGATCGGATGTGTCTCCTCGTCTTCGTGGATAGTTGCTATCAACCACTGTTTTGCAGGATCAAGACAGATTATTTTGCAAACTATTTCGTAAAACAACATTCACTCATTGACGGTTATCAGTAAAATAGTAAATCATTAGAAAATATTCAGTTTTTCAGGAATAACCGTCTCCTTTGTGAAACAAGGCGACTTAAATATAAGGAACCAAATTTGATGTATGATAAGGAATAGACGAATTGTTGAATGAACAAAAATTGAAATAATTAGATAAATGCTTTTATTCCAAAATTTCGACATTTCTGTATGCCGATTATTGGGTTTTTGAAATTCTTCTGCAGGTGAGAACAATAGCATAAAACATATGGGGGCACGGGTGGCCCAGACGTCTAAAGCATCGCAATTCGCTGTGCAGATTTGCGTCTCCTAGGCACGCCAGGATCCTATGATTGTGGGTTCGAATCACGGTTTCTAGGTTTGTCAGCACCATACCCGTGCTCGTGGGTTTCACCGAAGTGGTAAACGCCTGCATCACTTCGGGCTTTCCTCCCACATGAAGCTGACACGCCGTGATATAACTGTAATACTGTTAAAAGCGGTGTTAAACCCAACTCACTCACTCACTCACTACAACCTACACAGGCCCATTTAAACCTAAGAGCATTCGTATTTGGAAGAAATAATATTTTTTTTATCAGTGAGAACGAAATTCTGATTTCCGGTTCATGTTTTTGACAAAATATATTCCGAGTTCTGAAGACATTTCGCCATGTTTCTAATAGTATTTTTGTTCATGTTTCCAGGCCCCAGAACGCATAAATCTGGAGTTCGTTATTCCTGCCTATTACATGGTGCAACTGGGAACGTCTATGACGTCAATGTTAGCGGTTGATGACGTCACACAGAGTTACATCATCCAGGTCGACGAGGTGTTCCGGACTATTTACGTCCTCGTCAAGTTTAAAGAGGTATGTATTTGAAGCAGTAGAATCAGATTGTATAATGTCAAGAAAAATGAACGGACACAACTCTTTCAGTAATTATGGAAGTATCTATACAATCCATTGTACGATTCACACTGTATGAAAAGCATGAAGCATCAAATAGTGATGGAACCAGGTGTTCGCGAAAAGGTGACCGTCACAAACACATGCAAAAGCAAGTCAATTGTTCACCGGAAAAAAACAAAAACACGGGAACATATGGTACAAGTCAAAATGGAGAATTGCATCGGACATCATTGTTGTCAGGTGTTTAGGAGAGGTTTGATTCAAATCATTTTGGATCATAAATGGAGGTTAAAAAACCTCAACTATGGTGGAAGTTATCGAAACGAGCTTAAAACACGTTTTGAACTTATTTTGAACTCAAAACATAATCAAGAATAGTTGTGTGGTTGAAATATGTGTGTCAACGTTCACAACAATTACAGCGGGCTCGTAACCATTGAAGTAATATTGACATGTTTTACCACTGTTTATACAAACTTCTCAGAACATGAACGACCAGCTAATGTCAAAATGTTCCGGAAACAATTCACTGAAACTTCTAAGTTTGCCGCATGTGAAACATTGTCTGATTCTCTGTATTTGATGTCAATAATTGCGACTTATATTTGCTAAAAATAAAATCAAATATCGTGTTATCTCGCAAGTGCTCACCTACTGTAACAACATTTGTTTCGGATTGTGGCGGTGGGGTAACCTTGTTGTTAATCCCTTGACTCGTCATAGCAAAGGTCCGGATTCGATTCCCCACATGGTTACATAATGTAAATGCTGAAAGCGGCGTAAAACAAAACTCGCACATTCATTGAATCCAATTCATTGGGTTACATATCCTCTTATTTCTAAACAGGAATCAATCTAGCACCTTCTAACAACAAGATAACACTATACACACTTGCTTCACCTTGCAGCTAAGATACGTTGGGCGAATGTTCGAATCCAAAAAAGATACAATGTACGATCCTAGGTTTGACAGCTTGTGGGTTTCACAGTGGTACAACTACGTCACTTTCGGCTCAACTCTATCATTTAACTGCCACACCTTGAAAAAAAAACAACCCCAAAACAAAACTGCCACACCCTGATGTTTTGTTTGTTTATTTGTTGTTCAACGCCGCAGTCATCAATAGTCCAGCTATATAACGGCTATCTGTAAACAATCGAGTCTGGACCAGACAATCCAGTGATTGACATCATGAGCATCGATCCACGCAATTGGGATACGATGACATGCATCAACGAAGTCAGAGAGCCTGATCACCCGATCCTGTTAGTCGCCTCTTAGGACAACCATAGTTGCGTTTACGGCAAGCATGGGTTGTTGAAGACCTATTCTACCCCGGATCTTTCCTGGTACGCCTTGATGTAATCCTGTTTAAACTGACTATCATAAACAGAGAGTAAACACATTCTCCACGGTATCTACATGTCCAGAGATTAAAAGATTATTAGTCACACAGATACAAAAGGATGTTTGTTTTTCGCCAAAGATCATTATTTGCAAATTGACATGGAAGCATGATCACTGCCAAGCCTTTCATTCCACCGCAATTTGAAAAATGACAGTTTTAGTCTCAGTGAGTGAGTTGGATTTAACGCCGCTTTTAACATTATTCCAGTTATATCGCAGCGTGTGAGCTTAATGTGGGAGGAAAGCCCGAAGTGATGCAGGTCTCAGACGTTCCCCACTTCGGTGAAACCCACGAGCACGGGTATGGTGCTGACAAACCTAGAAACATAATTGGGGCGAACCGGGATTCGAACCCACAACCATAGGTTTCTGGCGTGCCCAAGGGACGCAACTCTGCACAGCGAATCGCGGCGCCTTAGACGACTGGGTCCCGTGCCCACTTTTAGTCTCAGAGTTAAAACCGGATTTATATTCTTCGTCGACAATCTGTGTATGCAAAAATGGACATGGAAAATATTTAATGATACCAATTTCCAAATAGAATATTTTTTACTTTTTTTACTTTATATTACCGGTAATATATCACACCGGAAAGTTTTCCCGGACATCAATTATTGATCTGAAGCTCGCCGGAAAATGTAACGCAATGTAAATCCACTGTGCCGAGGCTTCGTTAGAGGCTTGCAAATGGCCGCCATGATGTAATTCAACAAATACAAAATGTCTCCTAGGCCTCTTAATAGTATCTCTCGGGTTGCTTTGAACTCTCCAGGTCAGCGACAAACAGAACTCTTTAAACATGACTGGAGAGTGTTACATTCTCAACGGCAGTCCAAAGGGTTTCTATCTGAAAGAGCAGTGTTTATCCTGCCCAACCCGTGGTGACGTCACGGGTTTGACCGCCATTTTGAAAGGTGAATCACGGGTAAAAGTTCACAGTGTCGAGTGCGTGAAGGAATTTAGCTGTTTGTCTGATACTTCTCAGATTAGATTTAGGGTGTGTATCTTAAAAAATGAATGTCAAATAAATATGGTTCCTTTACGTGATTAATGAGGTGTCTAGTTTCGTTGCTCATTCATAATTGTGCCTTTTGCTCTATTGCTCTGTAAGGTATTCCTTCACCAAACCCTCCGTGACGTGCTTAAACGTACGCATGTTTGGATCTCAGTAGTTTGTCATGTACATTGAGTTCTTTAAAAACTTGAAGGTTTGTGTCGTCTTTAGCTGTCTTTAGTTGTCAAAAATACCCAGAACGGAATGTTTTAAAAGAGTGCGCACTGTTAGCCATACCCATACTTCATCAGGTTTGTTTTACTGGAACATCTGGGCATCGCCTGTGATGATGATGATGATGATGATGATGATGACGATGATGATGGTGATAGTGACGATGATAATGATAGTGACGACGACGACGACGACAGGGACGACGACGACGACGACGATGATGATGATGTAAAGAGCAGATTATTATAAGAGCTTTAACACTTGGTTGTAATTAAGTAGACAAGTTAATGCATTTATGGCTTTACACTATCGCAAAACAAAACTGCAAGTTGAGAGTAATGGACCATATCGATAGATATTCAAGTTGTGATAACTGCTCTATGTTTTTGTATTCTGAGCACTATGAATTGCCATATTATAAAGCCATCAACTAACTTCTATATACTCAATTCGTTTAAACATTTATTAACGAAACATTTAACATCAGTCTCCAGATTATATGAATGCACAGTTCGTGTCTTTTCCACTTCCAGTTTTCATGATGCAAGTATTTCATAATGACATTCATAATTCTTTTTATTAATTAACAATTGAATTCCTATAATCATTATGTGAGAAAAGTCTGTTAAGAACTACGTCAGTAAGTCAGTCACAATGACACCGCGTAGTAATACATTGACATCATGTAAAATACGTCAAAATGGCCGACACGATAACCGTGACGGGAGAGATTTTCGAAGTTGTAAATGAACCTACGGCGATTACAAGTGTCAGTAATCATTGTTCAACTGGCCGATCATTGAAATGTGTTTGGAAAGATGAGTCAAATTGATATGGTAGATTAATAGAATGCTGTAGACTGTCACTGTAAGCCTAGGAACAAATCGAGTCAATTCTACGATAGTTTGGATGTGGATTTCTTCGTTTTGTTCACTAGGATGGGGGGTAGCGAGGATATTGTTGTCAACTCTCTGACGTTTGCCAATGTATGCTAAAACGACACTTTCAAGATTGAAGGGTGCAAACGATAAGAAACAATGCTTCTGTATGTATTCGTGATAGGGAATTCCCCAGGAATTTGAAAGTAGTCCGTTAGTGTTTACGTAATTAAAGAGTACAGACTCGTTAAAAACGTATGGACATCAAATTGTTTCGTTCATTCGCTTATCAAAGTCAGTTTCGAGGTCATGTGACCGACTTCTCTTCCAATGAAACCGTATATCGTGTAAACTTCACTTTTAAATTTTTAAAAAATATAACGAAATAGATTCCATGATATATCACAAATTAAAACACTACATCTCGGAGGCAGACGTAGAAGGTTGATGATGTCGGGGCTCCAGCGTCCTCGGCGTTTCCCCCCGACTGTCAACGTCAACACTGATCAAGGAGACACATACAGTGACTCAGACGTGTAAAACCATTCACGCCTTCACCGACAACTCCTAACGTCCAAAATGTCATCTTCCTTCTACGAAGAACCTAACGTGACTCTTTCTTCATTCTGAAACCTTTTTTCTTCTGTTTTTATTGTGCTTACGTCACGATGCAGTGTTTGTGTCAAGAAAGAAAAACACCCGGTAGTGTATGTTCCGAATGTTAAAGTGTTTAGTAACTCTCCGTTCAGGGCCACATAAAAATCCGTCTGACCCCAGATTCGCAAAAAACATTGTTCACAGTTTTACTTTAAGTACGTGACGTACATTCGTTAACGTGACATATACGAGTAACAACGGGCGGTGGCTAAGTTAGTGTTTAGAAGCGTATGAAGAGTATTTTGTCAGCTCTGATGAATGTCGCTAAGTGACTGAAATAACAGTAAAAATCCACAGTAAACTTGTACCACGTAGACTGTGGAATGTGTATATTGTGTACAATATACCAGCTAGACCAGTGTATGCACTTGCGAACCGAGGAACACTACCAATAACACCTAACATGATTACTAATGTATAGCACTCTCCTACATTAATGAAAGAGACCCGTGACAATCAGGGGTAGAATAGATCTTCAACAACCCATGCTTGCCACCAAAGGCGACTATGCTTGTCGTGAAAGGCGACTAACGGGATCGGGTGGTCAGGCTCGCTGACTTGGTTGATGCATGTCATCGTATCCCAATTGAGTGGATCGATGCTCATGATGCTACTCATGAGATTGTCTGGTCCAGCTGGATCTTCACGGGGATGTGGAGTCTTTTAAAGTGCGTGGGCGTTTGAAGTGCTGTGATGAGTCAAGTTTTGTCCTGAGGTGCTAGAATACTCGAGTTTAAGTGATATTGAATCTTACATGAGTATGAATTATACGTCACGTGCTATCAGATAGTATAGATGGACCAATGTATGTAGACCGAAGCGCATTTAATTACCTTTTCTTATTTTTGTGAGAAAGAGTGTTTTTTTAATGTCAGTATTATATTTTTTCAAATGCTGTTTGAGGTAGTTGTACACTTCTTCGAATGCAGTGCCAATAAGTCTTCCTATACAAATATACGTCATAACTACTTCACGTTGAGTTGTGCTCAAGTGCATGGTATATTTTCACAGAATAACGGAAATGTATTGGATATAGCGGTTGCTTGGCAACTGGTGTCATTTGATGTTTCGTTCGTTGACCGCCTCCGTGGTCTAGTGGGTAGAGCGTCCGCCCGGACCTTCCGGGGTTCGATCCCCGGCCGCGTCATACCCAAAGACGTTAAAAGATGGTACTTGTTGTTACCCTGTCTGGCGATCGGCATTAAGGGGCTTAAACAAGGACTGGTCGGCTCGGAGTCAGTATACTGTGTCTGAGTGGGGTATTCATGTTAAATGCGGCATGGTATCTCAGTGAGCGAGCACTATAAATCGGCATCAGTCCGGACTAGTACAAGCACCCCCACACACGTTCAAGCACATCGCTATATTATTGCAATAATCTTGGCCGCGACGTTACACCCCGTTTCACCCCACCTCTTTCGTTCGTTCGCTCGAGGTGAGATGATGTGAAGTGAGGTGAAATAGGGTTTAACGTCGCATTCAAGACTGTTGCACTTATATAGCCACATGCGCGTGCGTGTGCGTGCGTGCGTGCGTGCGTGCGTTCGTGTGTGTATGCATGTGCGTGTGTGTGTGCGTGTATGTGCGTGTGTGTATGTGTGTGTGTGTATGTGTGCTTGTACTGGTCCGAACTCACAGTGCTACGGTGCTAGATCACAGCGATACACGGCACAGTCTAAAACGGATATACCCCACCCAGACATGCATACCGTCTCCGAGGCGACCAGTCCTTGTTTTAACCCCTTAATGCCAAGCTAGGCAGGATAGCCACCAATACCGCCCTATAAGATATTTTGGTATCACGCGGCGATAGATATCGTTATATGTGTACTTTGTGACCGATACAATGTGTGAAGCCCATTTCTGGTGTCCCCTGTCGTAATATTGCTGGAATATTGCTTAAAGCGGCGTAAAACCTCATTCAGTCACTTTGTGGCCAATATCATCCATCATAAATCTCCAGAGCAACATGTTCGTAAAGCAGATAATCTGAGTGTCTTATTGTTTTCAGCGCTCGCAGATCTATATCGGTATTCAGAAGGAGGCCAACAGAGCCAAGACGGATGTTCAAGAGAACACAGTGTTATTCTGCTTCTCGAGGGGATTTGACTCCAACTTCGACGGCCAGTATCTGGATTCAGAAAGCTTCAAGGTGGGAAGGAATGTCAAGACTGCTGTCCCGCCATCTTCTTGGCCATAAATTAATTTCCAGACACATTTCCTCTTGTTAGTCATAGTTGTCTTCACATGCATCTCCAGGATGAGTACGTGACTGAGATGCAGTAGGACAGAATGCATACAGAATACTGTGCAAAAAAAATAGTCATGTTCCTCAACATATGTACAAGGTATTATATTAGTTAGAGCGTGAATATAAATATACTCACCGCCAAGAGAAACGCAAACCATAGAAACATATAGAGAACTATGTAAATTGAGACATCTTCCCGAGGCAAGGGAGTTAACTGACTATAAAAGTCCAGTTTCCACCCTTGCCGAACAAGGCTGCAATTATTCAGTTATATTTTGGCTGGACTAACGAGTCTATGCATAGTCCAATCAAAATCGCGTACCGAAATCAACATCCGGTTCGTAAACTGCCATGCAGATTTCCGTCGATTGCAAGATTTGCAAAACATGTGGACTGTCATCTTAGCGTCAACATATTTTTTCCAAATCTTTTTCATGTTTCTAATCAAGGTGCTCACGTGATGTGATGCACATCGCGAAGTAATACCCGTTGTATTACAACATAGATCTTGATTATCGATCAGATCGTCTTCAATGGGCGCCGCCATTTTGTTTGAAAAAAAGGTAAGTGATATCAGAGGTGGAATCTGATTGGTCAATAGGAGTGACAGAGAAGGGACACAACTCGTAATAGCCAGTGGTGGCGCAACGAAAGAACCCAGAAATTCCGGCCTAGTTCGGCAAGGGTGGAATCTGGACTTTTATAGTCAGTTAACTCCCTTGCCTTGGGAAGATGATATTTAACGGTTACGTAGATGGAAGAAAGTATTAGCATGACGATTAAACATTCATAAAACCATTTTCATTGATTGGGATGTTTTTTCCATTGATTTTGATGTTGACAAAAGTTAACCCGTGAAGATCCGGAGTAGAATAGGTCTTCCGCAACCCATTCCTGCCGCCAAAGGCGACCATGCTTGTAGTAAGAGGCGACTAACGGGATCGGGTGGTCAGGCTCACTGACTTGGTTGATGCATGTCATCGTATCCCAATTGGGTGGATCGATGCTCATGATGTCAATCACTGGATTGTGTGATCCAGGCTGGATTTTTTTACAGACCACCGTCATATAGCTGGAATATTGCTGAGTGCGGCGTTAAACAACTAACAAACAAACAAACAAGAGTGACACAAGTAACTGAAACGGACATAAAATATTCATAAATAAAAGCGACAAAACACTGTCCTTACTTACTCAGGGGAATGTCTACTTCCTACCTAAAGGTCATATCCCCGAATTTCACACGTGACCTATGGTAATAAATGGGGTGAAAGCGTTTGTTTGCGTTAACGCCACTTTGAACAGTATTTTGGTATATCACGGCGTGTCAGCTTGATGTGGGAAGAAAGTCCGAAGTGATGCAGGTCTTAGACGTTTACCTCTGGTGAAACCAACGAACACGGGTATGGTGCTGACAAACCTAGAAACATAATCGGACCGGGATTCGAACCCATAATCATAGGTTTCTGGCGTACCCAAGGGACGAAACTCTACACAGCGAATCGCGACGCCGTAAACGGACGTATTATTCCGACTTTATCAAAAGTATGTGTTTTATTAATAATTAAAAGTGCAGGCGTATTGTACTCCTACAGTGATGAGTGGAATAAAGAGGCGTACCGCGAAAAAACAACAACGAAAAACAACCAAAAAAAAAAAACGAAAAAAAGAAAAAGATATCAACTAGACAGGCGTGTTAAGTGGTATATTAAATATGGGTTAAGCCTTTTCAAAATTAATTTCACAGCTCTACAAATACATCTGGTTGTAAAATAATTATTGCGTTTTTCGAATAACAATGGCCAAGCGTTTAGAAAACGTGAAAGGAATCGATGCCGTTTTTCCGAGTGTTTCATTGCCACAGCAAGTATTTTTAATTCATGTACAAACACGATTAATAAAATTTGTGAAATACATTGCTAGCTTTGGTGAGTCTTCTAGATATATCCATTGGTTCTTCAGTTACATATGTTATCAGGTTATTGATAATGTCGAAATGAATAAAAGGCGAAAATATATTCTCTGACCGATGTTTCTTTGAATTTACTTAATCTAAAAAAAGGTTAAACATGTTGCCCCTGATTTGTCAGTATATTTTTTTTTATCATGAATTTCTGCTCTTGTTTAGGTTTCAGAGATACATTGAATTTTCCCGAGGTCGTTCGTGTGCTTGTAAACCGACATAGACCTGTTACAACTAGCTTGTTGCTTCTTGCTTCAGCGGAATGGGCAGACACAATACGGCAGCGTGAGCGGCACCAACGTCACCATCACGGTGTCACCAGTTGACGGTCCATTGAAACTGACCGGTCCAGTGGCCCGTGTGTTCAACTCATCGTGTGACGATCTGCGCCCTCAGGACGTATTTCAGTGGGGAGAGAAGGGTCAGTATCGGTATTACAGGGGATGTATGATGCCTAGAATTGTGGTAGATAACACCTATCTCAAGTACCGTTTTTCCTCAAGAAGTTTGCTTGACACAAATAAGTAAAATAATTATTGTTGGCTAAAAATTATTTGTTTTTACTGCAAGAAATAGTACGTTTACATTTATGTCGACCCATAAAGATCCGAGGTTGAATAGGTCTTCAGCAACCCATGCTTGCCGTAAAAGGCGACTATGCTTGTCGTAAAAGGCGACTAACGGGATCGGGTGGTCAGGCTCGCTGACTTGGTTGATGCATGTCATCGTTTCCTAATTGCGTGGATCGGTGCTGATGATGTCAATCACTTGATTGTCTGGTTCAGACCGACTATTTGCAGACGCCGTCATATAGCTGGAACACTGCTGAGTGAGGCGTTAAACAACAAACCAAATGAAATCCAGACGTTTTAAATACATTTGTATCAACGGTAGTGTTAATGTACACTGTAACCTGATATCTAACCCCAGGAGGCACGGATGGCCCAGTCGTCTAAGGCGCCGCAATTCGCTGTGCAGAGTTGCGTCCCTTGGGCACGCCAGAAACCTATGATTGTGGGTTCGAATCCCGGTTCGCCCCAATTATGTTTCTAGGTTTGTCAGCACCATACCCGTGCTCGTGGGTTTCACCGAAGTGGTAAACGTCTGAGACCTGCATCACTTCGGGCTTTCCTCCAACATTAAGCTGACACGCCGTGATATAACTGGAATACTGTTAAAAGCGGCGTTAAACACAACTCACTCACTCACTCTAACCCCAGACCAGAGATGACTCTAGAGTTACATGGGTCTAACATGCGGTAAAAATGCATGTTCCCTTCAAACATACACAGGCAAAATTTTAGAAATGAAATGTGTACATGATTAGAATCTCAAATGTGCGTTCTACATGTGTATACAGTTTACACGTGGGATATAGATAATGCATCAGTTTGCAGACAAGAGTTCTAAGAGCTTACGGTTTGTGCATTTGAAAGCCGGGGCTACTCATTCTCTGACCTTGACGTTTTGTATTTGCAACAGAGTTTTTTTTAACATGAGTATTGATTATTAACATCTGGAGTAAAATGATATATGCAATGCCTAGGTTTTGTTTGACATGATATTTGATATTGACCGTGCCCTACATTTCAGCAAAAGGTAGCTAATGTGGTTTTAAAACATTTTATTCAGGAATCAATAGCTAAACTTTTTTTTTTTTTGTTGTTGACATTTTTTATTCCTTTCGACGAGTTGTACATCAGGTTCAGAGGTTACACAGTAGGTTTAGTCAATTGTAGTGATAATACGTTACATAGATGTACATTTGTTGTGATATAAATATAGCATGCGTAATTGAAACACGCACACGCACACGCACACACACACCCACACACACACACACGATATGCCTCAAGTAGAGCATGAAAAGTTGTGTCGATAGTCAGATATAACTAAAACAATTATGGTAGTATTGCTATTTGAGGCGTAACTGATCTATAGCCTTATTGTACAGGGCATGATTATTATATTAATTTGTGTAGGATTTTTCCCCATTTTCGTTCAAATTGTAATAGACCATTGTTTTTGGTGGCAATGAATTTTTCAATCATCGCTGTCTCTTTTAGTATTTTTCTAAAATTATCAAAAATTGGTTTCTCATCCTTTATACTTGATATATATATATATCTTTTACTGGATATTATAATATGATTAAGTAAAAGTTTATTTTTGTCGAATCCAAAAATAACTGAGTATTTGGTAAGTGAGATCCTAGTATTTGTGTCAAGGTTTAAAAAGGTTTCCAGTTTGCTCCAAAAGTGTTTAACATATTCACATTCCCAATATACATGCATAAGGTTTTCGCCATTTAAGTCACAAAAGGAGCAAATATCATTATCAACTAGTTTCATTCTTAATAATTCCTTTTTGGTGTAAATTATTCTGTGGATAAACTTAAACTGAAAGTCAATCAATTTAGTATCTTTAGTACATTTTCTGAAATTTGAATAAACTTCTTTCCATTGAATATCATTATCAAAAAGAGATTGCCATTTTCCATTTACTAAGGGTGGTTTTGTTATTGTAATTAGTCTATCATAAAAGTACCTAGATCCTTGAACGGGTATAAATATATCCCTCAATTGTGGACTAAAATTTAAGTCATATATTGGTATTTTAATATAATGGTTGACAGTGTCTCTCCATTCTTTAGGTATACTAAGTTTAACCTTATTATAATCTAATATTGTACCCTGTATATCATAACGTACTTTTAATATTTCAAATGGCAAAAATCCATTCTCATTACATAAGTCCTTAATTGTCACTATACCCTTTTTAAACCAATTTTTAATTATATAGTTTTCATTTTTAAATTGGTGATTTAGCCATAGGGGCTGAGATAGAATTTCGGAGATCCTTTCTGAATTTGTTGTAAATTTTCTGCCGTAATTTCCCCAAACATTTAAAACATCTCTCCAAAAAGGGTTTTTCACACATAAATATTTATCAGCACTGACTCCTAAATTTATCATATCAGTGAAAGAAAAAACTGAGGGATTATCACATGTACTCTTTTTTAAATACTTTCTTAAAGTAGATAATTTTAGTGATTCTATAAATATTTTAATGTCCACCATTCTAAGCCCACCATCAGCATAATTTTTTTTCAGATTTTGCCTTTTAATTTTATCTGGTTTATTATTCCATAAAAAACTAAACAAAATTTTATTTAAATTTGTAATAAAATCTTCTGGGGGGTTTGGCAGTGCCATAAAGATATGGACAAGAGTTGAGAGAGCCAATGACTTGATAACAGTAATTTTACCTATAAGAGTCAAGTTTCTTCTTCTCCAATTTGCCAATAACCTATTTATTGTTTCAAGTCTTTTTCTGGTATTGATAACCCATAGATCTTGCAAATGGGGGTTGAGAATAATTCCCAACACTTCAAAATTGCCTACATGCCAGTCTAACTTTAAGTCTTCACAAATATTTGTTGAGCTCCCTGCTTTCGACCCGATCCATATGGCTTTTGTTTTATCAATATTTATTTTAAGTCCAGACATTTTAAAGAAACAATCAAGTATATTTATTGCTGCATACAGGCTGTCAGCCTCTCCGTTTAAGAATAATTGTGTGTCGTCTGCATACTGACCTAATTTGTACTCTTTCTCATTCAATACAATTCCTATAATGTTTTTATTGTCTCTTATCATACAGCCCAAGATTTCCACAGCAAAAAGAAAAAGATATGGTGATATTGGGTCTCCTTGTCTGCAACCTCTTTCATTAATAAAGAAAGAAGACATATGACCGTTTTGTATTACACAAGAGGATGCATTATTAGTTAGTAGGTGTATCCATTTTATCATATAAGGCCCAAAACCATACTTTTCTAATGCCCTGGAAATAAACTGTCTTGATATTGTGTCAAAAGCTTTCTCAAAATCAATCAGCAGCAACATTCCTGGTCTATTTAGTCTTTTACATTCAAACATAATGTCATACAAAAGTCTTGTGTTTTCGCTAATACATCTTCCAGGAATAAAGCCAGTTTGATTATCATGAATTAGGTGATCTAAAGTTGTTTTCATTCTATTTGCAATACATGTACTAATTATTTTATAAAGTGCATTCAGCAATGATATTGGACGCCAGTTTTTTAGAAATCTTCTGTCTTTGTTTCCCTTGGGTATACACGTAATGACTCCCCTTTTCATTGTATATGTCATTTCCTTATTTTCAAAAGTTTCGTTTATGTATCTAAAAACCCATATTTTTAAGTCTTTCCAAAAAAACTTAAAGAATTCTATTGGAAAGCCATCTACTCCTGGGCTTTTGTTATTTTTCATTTGTTTTACTGCCTTTGATATTTCATCTAAAGTGATTTTTTCTTCTAAATTAACCCTTAAGTCTTCATTTAGACTAGGTGTTTTTACATTTTTGAGTGTCTCAGCATTTTCACTATCATTTTCTATTGGTAATGAGTAAAGCTTCTCATAAAATTTTCTTTGTTCATTTATTATTAAGTCCCCGTCAGTAATTTCTTCCCCTTTATTATCAATCAAAGTGTTTATGAGTTTACTTGTATAATTTCTAGATTCCAAAGTACAAAAGTAGCTTGTTGGTTTTTCACCTTCATCATACCATTTTATCCTATTTCTAATATTTATTCCTCTTGTTACTTCTTCATTAATTTTTTCTAATTCTATTTTATATTTGGATAGTTCAGCCAATTTGTTTTCACTAATCTGTTGAAAGTTATTCCTAATGTCTTCCTCTACTTCTTCTATTTTATCTTCCAGTTCCTTAGTCTGGTTTTGCCTGGTTTTTTTAACATATGTTGCAAATGATATGGTTTTACCTCTAATTTTCATTAATAAAGTTTCCAGAAATAAACAGTCACCAATGGTTAATTCTAAGTTTTTATCCTCATCAC
Organism: Haliotis cracherodii; assembly: GCF_022045235.1. Taxonomy (NCBI): domain Eukaryota; kingdom Metazoa; phylum Mollusca; class Gastropoda; order Lepetellida; family Haliotidae; genus Haliotis; species Haliotis cracherodii. The sequence continues at coordinate 1,926,284 of NW_027266308.1, read as the reverse complement.
CAATCTTACCTCCTGGCTCTTTACAAGAATATTCTGTTATAGTTTCTTCCATAATTTCCTTCACCATTTTAACATAATCTACATTACACAATAATGAGGTATTAAGCTTCCAATAACCTCGTCCTTTTTCCTGACTTAAACTGTTTGAGAATTCGAGAGTTATTACTGAATGGTCAGATTTATAGCCTGGTAATATTGAACTCTTTAAAGTCATATCATAAATATCTTGAGAGATCATGAAAAAATCAAGCCTTGCCTGTTGTCTCGGATTTCTTTTCCACCAAGTGTATTTTCTTAAGTCCTGATTCATATCCCTCCAGACATCTATAAGGTTATATTGTTCTACTTTTTCCAATACTGTCTCTCTAGCTTTTGGGTTATTAATGTTTTTATAATTTTCTAAATCAAAAGCTGGATTCAGAACAAGGTTCCAGTCACCGCAAATTACTAGCGATTCATTTTCAAAATTATCAATATCCGTAAATAGTTTTAGATAAAAGCCTGGATCATCTTTATTTGGGCCATATAAGTTAACCATGGTCAACTTAATGCCTTCAATAGTGATATCTGTAAGTATATAGTTACCATTACTATCTGTTTTAGTTCTATGAATTTTTATTTCTAAGTTATTATTGAAAAGTATAGCTACCCCTCTGGCGTTGGACCTAAATGGTGCAATAATACATTGTAGCCCCCATTCATTTCTCATTAAATTTTCATCTTTTTCAGAAATATGAATGTCCTGTAGACAAATGATTGAGAAATTTTTCTTTCGCCAGATATTCATGACTTCCTTTCGCTTATTTTTTTCAGCTAAGCCTCTACAATTTACAGATACAATTTTAATTTTATTTATTTTAGCCATTATCAAAGGGAAAGATTTGACAACTTTTAAACCGTGTAAACATGATGAACAGTTTACACCTACTGAGCATATACAGGAGATTTTTAGTTGGAGTACAACCCGAAGAAAGGTTTATTTGATTTTTATAAATCATAACACAAAAATAAAAAAGATAAACCAAAAGAAAAACTTGTGTATAAAAAAAACAAAAAGGTAGCCTTGGCAAATACATGCGAGGTTCAGCGAACTCTGAACCGCCCCTCCGTATTTATAATTAAAGAGAAAATATTTTACATTTATGACCACAGGTAAAACAAAATGTTCTCACATGAACGTACAACTTGTCACATACCTTCAATAAAGTTCTTTGTTGTCATCATATATCAACATTCAACAATATCTGTGTTCTACACTTCGGAGTATCAACACTGAAAAACACCGGAGAAAGTAACTAGTAGAAACCGGACCCTTTCGACAACAACAGTTTTATAACAAGACCGGATCAGAGCATCAGAGAGAACCGAAAATATTGTGTTAACAAATAGTAATATATGGTTACTGGGAAACCAGAAAATACAGAATGGTCATTGTTTTCAATAGGTTTTCACTGACTTTGTTGTTTTACATGTCACCTACCTTTATTAAAGTTTTTGTTGTAATCTTATATCAAAGATTTAACAATATTATTCACAAAAAGAAATCGGAGTGTCGAATATGAAAAACACCGAAGGCTGTATTGTATTACATGTAAATACAACTTGTCACTAGAAGTTTTTTGTTGTCGTCATATGTCGACATTCAACTGTATGTATATCGTTTACACTGCGGAGTATCGGCTCTAAGAAACACCAGAGGAACTAAGTACTGTAATTGAATCCGGACTTTTCCTACAACATCAGTTCTACAACAGAACCAGATCTGGGTATCGGGAATAACCGAGAATATTGTCTCGACTTAACATAAATAATAATATGCAACAACAGCTCTATCACAAAACTAGATCAGGATTTGTTGTATTACATGTCACAGAGCTTCAATAAAGTTTTTGTTGTCATATTATATAAAAAATTAGCAATAATATTCAAAAAATAATCAGAGTAGATTGTCAATTCTGGAAACATCTGAAGCGGTATTGTATTACTGATTACATGTACATGATGTAAGTACCACTTGTCATATACATTCAATAAAGATCTTTGTTATCATCATATGTCGACAATCAACAGTGTTTATTGTTATACCCTTCGGAGTATCCACACTGAAAAAACACTGTAAGTACAAAGTAATAGAATACGGGCTATTCCGACAACAGATATATCTGTCTATAACAGAACTGAATCAAGGCATCGGGAAGAGACGAGAATCTCAACTTTACACAGATAATGTATGATAACCGATACCGGGAAGGCAAAAAATACAGATGGTTCGTTATTTTCTAATATTTAAAACAGAAGGTTTTCACTTATTTTGTTGTATAACATGTCACAAACCTGCAATATAGTTGTTCGTTGACATCATCAAACCTTCTGAAAACACCGGAAGTGCTAAGTATGAAAGTCCGGACTGCTAACAGTAACGCATCTAGAAACCGGAGACTGCCGACAGTTGTGTCAATTTTACACAAATAACAAGTTTGTCAGAGTATAAAGTAGTTCGTTCTTTTTATAGTCCTTTCAATACATAACTGCTGAGAGCCAGGTATGGTCTTCTCTTCTCGTATAGACACTGATAAACAATAGTCAGGAAATAATCCGGAACATACCAGTCCCATTCAATGATTGTTTATAAACAAAACTTTCCAAAACCGGATCCGTCAGCCGGAAGCGGCCTAGACATTAGTCGGAGTTGATACTTAGTACCGATACACTTATATATGTATAAGTACACAAAAGTCAACAATAAATTTGTTCTGCTGGGTAGACTAGTCTGTACTCAGCAATCGTAGTAAATCCGATATCCCTGTAGGCACGATGCCGCCACATACAAAATCTGATTGTGATTTTCTCCGTTAGAGTGACAAGTTATCAATGGAATCATCAACTCCCACTTCCTTCCATGAACTGTCGGAGTTCTTCCTACAAAGTAAGGTGATCTGTAAGCCCTGCTCCTTGATCTTAGTTTGAAATTTATATTTCTGTCTGATCTGGTAAGCTTTATTGGCCAATCTTCCTCTGAACCTTTTCAGCACAACTGGGAGGTCCTTTCTAATAGTTATTCTTCTCTTACGGAGTAAGTCGTTTCTCTTATAACTAGCATCAACGACAGCCTGACGATCTGACATTCTCACAAATTTGGCCACGATAGGTTTAGGTTGACTCTGTGTGTAGGGGTTTGTACTGGTACGGGGTAGGCGATGTATAGCCACTACATCCATTTGGCTGTCTAAACAGAGATCTTTAAGCACATTTCTGACAGCTGGTTCGGCCTCCTCTGTGTCTGGGATACCATAAAACAGCAAGTTACCTTTACGTTGATGCAGCTCCTGCATTAAGAGTTTCTTCTCCACCTCGGCATGTTTATCTTGAAACTCCACTCGAAGTTTGTTGATTTCGATCTTATTGCGCTCGATACAGGAGGAGTTGAAATCCACGGCCTGTATGGTATCCTCTACTTTCTTGTTCAAATTTGAAATGTCCACTTTAATAGAATCTATTTTTGTCGTGATAAGAAGGGAATGTTCTTCCATCTTCAGGGTATGCTTATCAAAAGAGCTGGTGATGAAAGCTTTCATATCAGCCACTGTATCGCCTGTCATGGCGGCCATGTCACCCCTCTCGCCCGAACATGTGACATCCTTGTCAGCCGAAGTTTTACCTGTACCGGCATCATCTTGGGTCACAAATTGCACCTGGGTGGGTTCTGATGATTCACCATATTGGCCTTCATCACCAAGGTTCTTTATCATGCTTCTCGTAGTGGTCATTTTGTGTAATTTTATATGGATAGGACGGAGCACTGAAATTTAGCGACCGCCTCGCATGAGCGCCACCTGGAGTGATCAATAGCTAAACTTAGTTATCTGACAAGACAACTGAATATTTTATTATCCCATTAAGCGGTCGTATACATGTAAAATATATAAATGTTGAGTACAGTACTCTGTGGAATTGATTACGATGTTAAAATAATGAACGTGTTCATTAGGCGAGACATTTCAAAACAACATGCAGTTATATATACAAATCAGGTGTTGAAAAACTTCTTTGTATGTCTACAAAATATACTTTTTACAGTTGAACACACCTTAAACTACATCAGAAATTTTATATTTCATGTTATTTTATCTTTAAAAAATCCAATAAACAGACACAACAAGAGAATCATTTCATGAATATAATTTGTCAATGCAATAGAGAACTCTTTCCAGATTATCCGCCCAAACAAGGGCAAAATAGTTTGGAAAATTATATGAACTGACCACTAAATATCAGTGATGGCACCAGGTATTGGTATTTGCATATGTATTTGTTTGTTTTGGGATTATTGTCTTTGAGACATGAATAGTTTGACAGATGATGTAACTGTAAGACTGTTAAAATAAATCCAACAGAGATCGACAGAAGATCGGAAGTACAGATGGTACGAGGTAGTGAGTCAGCACAACAGAAGTCTGTTGATTTTACATGTATATTTATTATGTGAAGAGCTTGCAGTGTTCAGTTAAAATATCTGATTTCTAGTTTTATGAAATACAAGTCCAATAATGTGTTCTCAAAACGAAGAACCGGGAGAAGAACCGGGAGAAATATAACTACATACATTTTTTATATGGATATGTATCTTATTATTTTCATGCGTCGACGTTTAACCCTTATGATTTTTATGATTACAAAATCATTTAATGTTTGAAAGATTTGACAGTTTTAAGAGATGGTCATCCTTCCAGAATTGTAACGGGCGATATCTCCGATTTTGAGTTATTTTGCAATTCGCCGTTCTCAGTTAGAGGCAAACGGACTGTAATGCTTGCCAGACAGTTTTTTCTTCAAGTTTGGGAAGAGGTTGAAATCTGACGGTGTCAAATGTGGTGACTACAGATGATGTTCAATGATGTTGATGTTGATGTTGACGACAACATTCCTTTGGAATCCCTGAAAACCGAAGTTGTCACCTTACCAGCTGTCAGTTCATTCCTCACAATGTTCTCAATTCTCGTATTGAGAAGAGGCACGGGTGGTCCAGTCGTCTAAGGCAACACGATTCGCTGTGCAGAGTTGCGTCCCTTGGGGAGGCCGGATACCTATGATTGTTTGTTCGAATCCCGGTTCGCCCCAATTATGTGTCTAGGTTTGTCAGCACCATACCCGTGCTCGTGGGTTTCACCGAAGTGGCAAACGTCTGAGACGTGAATCATTTCGGGCTACCCTCCAACATTAAGCTGACACGCCGTGATATAACTGGAATAATGTTAAAAGCGGCGTAAAACTCAACTCACTCACTCACTCGTATGAGAGATGCCTACTGTCTTGGCTGTGTGACATGCGATGAGTACTCGATCATCCATCATCATATGTATTTTATCACCACTTTCATCAATGCTGGCAGTTGAATGTCTTATTGACTTTTGTTTTTGCGGGGGCAGGGGGATTTGTCATCTTCTTAAGACACTTGTCAATTAATTTCCTCATATATCGACAGAGACGGCGTGTGAAGGAAACCAAACAGTCCAACTCGATCCAAATGATGAACCACCATGTCAAACTTCACGATGCCCGTAAGTTATTTTGAAGAGCAAGTATGTATTCCAAACAGTAAGACCTGGGTAGACCAAATCCTCACCTATCCGGACATGTCAATTCACTTCAACATATAACTTGAACTGAAACAAAAAAGAAACATAAAGTATGAGTTTATCTTTTACCAGGAAAGGACAGCATTAATTTTTATAAATGACAATGAGATTTAAATATATTCTCTTGGACGATGTTTCTGCTGAAATTGCAAAGATTAAGTAATCACTTTCGATTTTAGCGTTATTCAATCAACCAATTCTTATATTACTCGGTAGACCGCCTCCGTGGTCTGGATGTAGAGCGTCTGCCTGGAGAGCGGAAGGTCCGGGGTTTGATCCCCGACCGTGTCATACCAAAAGACGTTAAAAGACGGTACTTGTTGACACCATGTTTGGCGCGCGGCATTAAGGGGCTCAAACAAGGACTGGTCGGCTCGGAGTCAGTAGTGGATGATTTTGAATAGAATATATGATGAAAACACTATTGAGTCAGTCCTCGCAGAGCAGATGAAAAGGACCCAAAACGTCGACATTGTCTGTGAAGAGTTGCGTCCCTTATGAGCGCAAGGATCCGATGGTTGTGGACGCGAAACACAAACTCGCCCTGTCGTTACTGTGTTGTGGGGTACCCTACAGCCTGTGTGGATTCACGTTCTGTGTCGGCATGGGCAGTCAAAAAAATTACTCTGGCACTCGCATGGTCGTGAGCCATTCGCTGAGAGCAGGAGTGACGCCCCTAATTCCCAACATAAACATTCATTTGTCGGCGGCGCACACTCATACAAGCATTAACACAACACAAGGTCTGATACTCTCATATAAACCTCAAGTGACGTCATCCTATTGGTGTTAGAGGTTTTGTCTTTCTCAGGATAGCGTGATCTCCAGGCTGCCGAATTCGATTCTATAGAATAATCCAGGGACTTTCTATAGATCGTCCCTCATCCCAAAAACGTTCTATAGAAGGTCCCCCGGTCCAAGTGGTATCATTTAGAAAGTCCCTTTGTACCAGAGAATTATTTTGCATTTGAACACAATACATATAACTCACATTACATCGCTAACTTCAGGAACCTGAGATCTTCGTATCTATAGCTTCGCGATTGAACCACAGAGCTACTATGGCGCTGCTGATCTTCAAAACTTTCAAGAGTCTCTTTTTGAAGTATACATACGTCAACAAGATATATCTTATATCCTTAGGAAATTAAGGAAACATGAAATTGTTGATATATGTTGTCAAGATTTTCCTTTGTCTTATAAGACAGACATATCTGTCCATCGGATAGTGTTACGAATGTAAAATCAGGTTGGTGATGAAAGAGCGTTCAGTTGTCTGCATGCTGCGCGTGGCCTTTCACTGGCACGCTAGCTGTCGTCAAATTCGTTTTATACCCCTACGCTATTGTTTCAGTAAAAGGCATTCTGCTGTTCTTAGTTGCTTTCTTTTGGAATATCTTGGATAAAGACGGTTTTTATGACAGATGAAACGGTCGTCCGTGATTTTGTTTGAAAATGTAAAATCCTTCGAACTTCCCTCGCTCACAGTTTTACCTTTCCAACCCAAACCTCGTATTGTGTTTTATCCTCTACATAAACTTTACTAAGCTTCAGTCCATCTCTGAATACACAGCAAACATGCTTTTCACAAAATGGGCAAACTGGAACGACTGATTGATGTCTTCTGTATCTTATTATTTTTGTATTCTGTGTATTCTGATTTTATCAAGAGGCAACCACGACAACAAAGCTACCATGACAGTATCCGCTATTTTGAATGTTGATTTTGTTGAAATTTTTGAGGTTTTTGGAAACACTTTTACCTTAAAACACCAAGAGGATTTTACATTCAGCACTAAAGCCATCTGCTAACAGTGTTTGGCTTTTCTCACATAACAAGCAGGCTGGTAGGACTGAAAAACTGTTCAAACATGCGTTACACCCAAATCAATCATTTATTCCGTGATCTTTGCTTCACTGTCACTTTGTTCGTGTTTCAGGAATTACGACCAATCTCAACCTCTGACGACGAAACAAGCGTGTAAAAAGTTCAGAAGCTGCAACTCAATTATGGGCAAGTGTGACAGAGTATGGACAAGGCAGAACCCCTACAACGGGCAACCTTATTGCAACTGTCGTCGACTGCTGGCGGAGGACGCATCGACGGTCATGTGCCCTAAAGCCAGCATTGACCAGGCGGAGTGCGAATCCCCGAGGAGAAGGGCCGAAGACATGTCCAACCAAAGCCCGTGTTTGTGTCAGTACAGGATTAGAAGAATACATCCATTTCTAAGAAGGTCACGTGATTCAGGGTGGCAGCTGGATACCCTGAGTGTCACGGGGCCCGCACCCAGAATAGAGCACTGTCCTTGTTCGATATAGGGAATAATGTAATCCTCAACGTGGGTATCAATGCTGTGGCTTGTGAGGACAGTAATGCCATTACGAACTGAAGATTATTTCCCTTTACCTTCATTGACAGTTGGGGGCACGGGTGGCCCAGTCGACTAAGGCGCCGCGATTCGCTTTGCATAGTTGCGTCCCTTGGGCACGCCAGGAACGTATGGTTGTGGGTTCGAATCCCGGATCGCCCCGATTATGTTTCTAGGTTTGTCAGCACCATACCCGTGCTCGTGGGTTTCACCGAAGTGGTAAACGTCTGAGACCTGCATCACTTCGGGCTTTTCTCCCACATTAAGCTGACACGCCGTGATATAACTGGAATACTGTTAAAAGCGGCGTTAAACCCAACTCACTCACTCCATTGACAGGTAGTTTAGGCGATAAATTATAACTTAATTTTTATGAGTGATTTTTTTTTAGAGAATGTTAAAGTTCTTTACCAATATTATCAACAGCAATAATTTGTGGATTTGACTTTTAAAAGATAATATCACGAAGTTACGAAGGTTATTAAATATTATTAAATCATATTATTGATTTAATAAATATTTATCCTCAACGGTGTAGGTTATAGGTGTGTATTTATTAAGGCATAACTTCATAATATCAGCAGGTGACTACATCACTTCAGGTGTGCTTCACATCTGTGCTGGGCCTTATAGCGAGCATCTTCCCTTGGCAAGGGAGTTAACTGACTATAAAAGTCCAGTTTCCACCCTTGCCGAACTAGGCTGGAATTATTGCGCTCGATCGTAGCGCCACCAGTGGCTATTACCAGTTTAGTCCCCTCTAAGCCTCTCCTATGGACCAATCAGATTCCACCTCTCGTATCACTTGCATTTGCTTCACACAAAATGGTGGCTCCCAGTCAAAACGATCTGATCGATAATCAAGATCTATATTGTGATAAAATAGATCGTACGTCGCGAAATGCATCAAATCACGTGAGCACCTTGATTTAAAACATAAACAGATTTGGAAAATATGCTGACAACGAGTTGGCGGTGCACATGCTTTGCAAATCCTGCAATCGACCGAAATCTGCACGACAGTTTACGAACCGGATTTCGATTTCGGTGCGCGAATTTGATTGGACTGTGCATAGACTCGTTAGTCCAGCCAAGAAAGGAACTCCATAATTCCAGCCTAGTTCGGCAAGGGTGGAAACTGGACTTTTATAGTCAGTTAACTTTCTTGCCTCGGGAAGATGTATAGCGAGTCATTATCGAGGTTGAAACAGTTTTCATGACACGATCTCTTGACGAAGTCCCGTCACATCACACATCAGTAACAATTCAGCTTCGAATACTAGCATAATTGTTCCTTTCGCCTTTCTGCCGTGTATCCCGTAGCCTGTATATTTGTACATATATCTGCCAAGTGTATTCATAACAAAATATGGCTTTACGTGAAGTAAAGCTTACTGTTCTCATAAGTGCTTTACCAATTACCATTAAACGATGGTCGGCGTGTTATCATTCTGAGAGTACATATTTTGCACCTTTTTCAAAGGATTCTTGCAAACTTTAGAATTTATGCACTTTAACTCGTATCTCAAAGAGTAGAATGTGCGGACTAGATTGTTTGAACAAACACAATGTTAGGTATGTTTTACTCTTGTCACTTCCGGAGCACATCAGGATGATTTCATTGCGAACAGTACCAATCTCATTAAAATTAGGCCTTAGTTCTCACTACCGCTTAACAGAGATCTGAAGACATCCCATTAGGGGCCACGTCAGAACGACCTTTCATCCGACTAATCAGCGTTTCGCTCACCAAATTATGAAAGTGAATGTCGGAATGTGATTTCTGATCATGCAACCTCGAAAACTTTAACACGGGGTATTCCGAACGATAGTTACGGGTTTAACGACCGAATCCATACAATCTAGACCATCTGTTAGCCATTCCAGAACGTTCTTTTGTTCAGGTTTCACATTTGTAATCGAGAATTTGTCAAAATATGTTTCGAAGCGCAGTCGCCAATTTGAAATTAGTGCCGTAAAGCACGAGAAAGCTGCCTTATGATTGGTCATTCCATTGGTCGGTCAAAGTTCGCGCAAGGTCGATCTGACGTGACCCTTAATGGGACGTCCTAAGATCTTTGTTTATCGGTAGCGAGAACTAAGATCTGATTTTAATAAGATTGGCACAGTACCGACCAAATTAACGTGATTACTAGATGAACGTCCAAGTGAATTTGATTCTTCGCGGTGTCATCACTGATGTTCCCCCACTGGAATCGGTTTCGGCAAATATTCGACTGAGGTTCTCTGGGGTTGACGTTTCATGTTATTGAATGTTGGATTGATTATTTCCTGGCGTTTGGACGTTACACATGTGATGAGTTGAATGAAACCCTAAAAATTCGGACAGTATAGTTCCCTGTGAAATAGCCCAGATTAACAATTTGCCGGATAAAACTGTTCTTTGTGGACAACGAAACATGGATAACAAAATCGTTATTGTTCGTATCGATGTTTCAAAGTTACTTCTTGGTCCTCCGTCAGGTGAATACGTATGTGATGTTGTCAGTGTTTATCTGTAAAACGCCAATAGTCTCCACGTCACTGATAGGGTCAAAAGTCTCCTCGTCACTGATAGGGTCAAAAGTCTCCACGTCACTGATAGGGTCAAAAGTCTCCACGTCACTGATAGGGTCAGAAGTCTCCACGTCACTGATAGGGTCAGAAGTCTCCACGTCAATGGTGCTGAGCAGTGTGACGCCACAATTCCAGTGTAGTGATCTATTACGGTACGGCCATATGTTAACTACTTGTCTTATACTTATAGGATATACCCTGTGTTTAAACTGTATATATTTTCTTTACCAGCATGTATATTTTTCTCTTCAATTGAGCACATATGTATTGTCTTTCTGTATGATTATTCACGTTGTTCATGCTCTTGTCAATATTTAAATAAACCTTTTAAAGCAAAACCATGTGTTTGCGCTACGTAGAATATATGGATGTTGGGAAGGAAGTATGGTGGCCAGTTCGTGCCATATCGTTTACGTTGGAAATAGTAGTCCTTAAGGCAAATTAATAATCCGATCGTCTATATATATATGAATGTGTCTCAGTCTGTGATTTGCAGACTTTGGAACTGGTTTCTGCAGACATTTTGATAATCGGTCCAACACAGGGCGCCCAAGGTCAACAACATAAGTTCAGAACTGATTAGTGAGAGATTAGACTTTACGAAATCGAACCGAAACAGCCAATCAAATCGCTGTTCGCTTGAGTCAGGCCACATAGACCAGACGATTAGAAATCGTTTGCATGCTCTGCAGCCACGAGTTGTATCGCCCTTCAAAATCAACAGACACCAATGGTGTATAGAGCGTAGAAACTGGGTGAATCACCGATGGTGTCGTGTAACGTCAGATGAGCCAAGATTCACTCCGGACTTTCTGTATAAGCATGGACGTGTACAGAGGCGTCCTAACCAACGTCAGGCGAACGTCAACGTAAGGCCACATAACAGATTTGGCGGTGGGTCTGTAGTGATATGAGGCGGGACCACAATGACTGCTAGAATGGCACTGCAGATTGTCCGTGGAAGGGTCACTAGAAAGTGATCGGACACGTGGGACATCTGGGACATGGTCGGGAGACGTGTACGTCGACGTCAAAGGGCACCTACTACGTTAGTAGAACTGGGCCAGGCGCTGCAAGAGCAATGGTCAAGACTCCTTCACAATGTACTTGAGAGATTGATTCGGACCATGCCGTTCCAAAAAACCGAAGTTTGACCAATCGTTGGGCTTGACCCATTATTGGTGAAGTCATTTCAAACGTTCATGTTTTGACTACACATTCCTGCTGTCTTTCTTGGTTGTCTACACCCTTACAATACACCGCCAACATGTCCTGTTGGTTGTTTACACCCTTACAATACACCACCAACATGTCCTGTTGGTTGTTTACACCCTTACAATACACCACCAACATGTCCTGTTGGTTGTCTGCACCCTTACAATACACTGCCAACATGTCCTGTTGGTTGTCTGCACACTTACAATACACCACCAACATTTCCTGTTGGTTGTCTGCACACTTACAATACACCGCCAACATGTTCTGTTGGTTGTTTACACACTTACAATACACCACCAACATGTCCTGTTGGTTGTCTGTACCCTTACAATACACCACCAACATGTCCTGTTGGTTGTCTGCACCCTTACAATACACTGCCAACATGTCCTGTTGGTTGTCTGCACACTTACAATACACTGCCAACATGTCCTGTTGGTTGTCTGCACACTTACAATACACCACCAACATTTCCTGTTGGTTGTCTGCACACTTACAATACACCGCCAACATGTTCTGTTGTTTGTTTACACACTTACAATACACCACCAACATGTCCTGTTGGTTGTTTACACCCTTACAATACACCACCAACATGTCCTGTTGGTTGTCTGCACCCTTACAATACACTGCCAACATGTCCTGTTGGTTGTCTGCACACTTACAATACACCACCAACATTTCCTGTTGGTTGTCTGCACACTTACAATACACCGCCAACATGTTCTGTTGGTTGTTTACACACTTACAATACACCACCAACATGTCCTGTTGGTTGTCTGCACCCTTACAATACACCACCAACATGTCCTGTTGGTTGTCTGCACCCTTACAATACACTGCCAACATGTCCTGTTGGTTGTCTGCACCCTTACAATACACTGCCAACATGTCCTGTTGGTTGTCTGCACACTTACAATACACTGCCAACATGTCCTGTTGGTTGTCTGCACACTTACAATACACTGCCAACATGTCCTGTTGGTTGTCTGCACCCTTACAATACACTGCCAACATGTTCTGTTGGTTGTCTGCACACTTACAATACACCGCCAACATGTCCTGTTGGTTGTCTGCACCCTTACAATACACTGCCAACATGTCCTGTTGGTTGTCTGCACACTTACAATACACCACCAACATTTCCTGTTGGTTGTCTGCACACTTACAATACACCGCCAACATGTTCTGTTGTTTGTTTACACACTTACAATACACCACCAACATGTCCTGTTGGTTGTTTACACCCTTACAATACACCACCAACATGTCCTGTTGGTTGTCTGCACCCTTACAATACACTGCCAACATGTCCTGTTGGTTGTCTGCACACTTACAATACACCACCAACATTTCCTGTTGGTTGTCTGCACACTTACAATACACCGCCAACATGTTCTGTTGGTTGTTTACACACTTACAATACACCACCAACATGTCCTGTTGGTTGTCTGCACCCTTACAATACACCACCAACATGTCCTGTTGGTTGTCTGCACCCTTACAATACACTGCCAACATGTCCTGTTGGTTGTCTGCACCCTTACAATACACTGCCAACATGTCCTGTTGGTTGTCTGCACACTTACAATACACTGCCAACATGTCCTGTTGGTTGTCTGCACACTTACAATACACTGCCAACATGTCCTGTTGGTTGTCTGCACCCTTACAATACACTGCCAACATGTTCTGTTGGTTGTCTGCACACTTACAATACACCGCCAACATGTCCTGTTGGTTGTCTGCACCCTTACAATACACTGCCAACATGTCCTGTTGGTTGTCTGCACACTTACAATACACCACCAACATGTCCTGTTGGTTGTTTACACCCTTACAATACACCGCGAACATGTCCTGCTGGTTGTTTACACACTTACAATGCACCGCCAACATGTCCTGTTGGTTGTCTGCACACTTACAATACACCGCCAACATGTCCTGTTGGTTGTCTGCACCCTTACAATACACCGGCAACATGTTCTGTTGGTTGTCTGCACACTTACAATACACCACCAACATGTCCTGTTGGTTGTTTACACACTTACAATACACCACCAACATGTCCTGTTGGTTGTCTGCACACTTACAATACACCACCAACATGTCCTGTTGGTTGTCTGCACACTTACAATACACCACCAACATGTCCTGTTGGTTGTCTGCACACTTACAATACACCACCAACATGTCCTGTTGGTTGTTTACACACTTACAATACACCGCGAACATGTCCTGCTGGTTGTTTACACACTTACAATGCACCGCCAACATGTCCTGTTGGTTGTTTACACACTTACAATACACTGCCAACATGTCCTGTTGGTTGTCTGCACACTTACAATACACCGCCAACATGTTCTGTTGGTTGTTTACACACTTACAATAGGAGGAAAAAGATGAGAAGATAGTTGTTAAATCCTCAGTGGAAAGTATGACATCCTTCTTGTAACAGTAGGGGCGGTCGGGTAGCCTAGTGGTTAAAGCGTTCGCTCGTCACGCCAAAGACCTGGGTTCGATTCCCGACATGGATACAATGTGTGAAGCCCATTTCTGGTGTCCCCCGCCGTGATATTCCTGGAATATTGCTAAAAGCGGCTTCAAACCATACTCACTCACTCACTCACTCTTGTAACAGTATTTTGCATGCCAATACATACTTGCGTAGACATTTCTTATGTTTATGTAAAAGTCAGCATTAGATTTGCATTGGTATACTGGGCAACGCCATCACACCAAAGTATACAACTGCTCAACAACAGATTTTCAACTTTGAAGTCTTTGTGAAGCTTTTAAAACGTTTTATGGTAGACATGTGGAGGACATTTCCAAGTTCGACACATCAGTGACAAAAACGATGTCCGATGCCATTCCCTATTTTGACTTGAACCATGTGTTCCCTTTTTGAGGCCAACACTTGACTGTTTATAAGCCTTGATACACACGATGAATCTACTGGCGTGCGACATTCGGTTAATAAGTCTCTATTAATATGTAGTAACTCATGCAATCAATGAGGGACCTCAAACCCATTGCAACATCTGGTAACTTAAAAATTAACATCTGTTCTAACTACTGCGTGCCTGGAAACACACGTTAAGCTGCAAAAATATGTAACTTACATAGCTAGATCGATAAAATCACAAGACTATTCCCACAATGTATCAGCTATCAGAAGTAGATGAAGTCTAACTGCGTTCGGGTTGTTCAGAAAGTGAAGCGAGGTGAAATAGGGTTTAACGTCGGGTCCAAGATTAATGCACTTATATAGCGACGTACATGCACGTGTGTGTGTGGCTGCTTGTACTTGTCCGGACTGATGCAGATTTATAGTGCTAGCTCACTGAGATACCATGCCGCAGTTTAACATGGATACCCCACTGAGACACAGTATACTGACTCCGAGCCAACCAGTCCTTGTTTTAGCCTCTTAATGCCGAGCGCCAGACAGGGTAACAACAAGTACCATCTTTTAACGTCTTTTGGTATGACCGGCAGGGGATCGAACTCCGGACCTACCAGGCGGACGCTCTACCACCAGACCACGGAGGCGCCCTTGTTTAGTAAGTGCAAACATAACAAGATAGTGTGACAAATAACTGAATATAATTAAAACATACCGGATACATTAGAATGCAGTGACCCTATTAGGGGTATATTGTTCATACGCAAAACAAAGTAGTTCCAATTCCATAAAAAAACCACAAATAATTTTTAAACAACAAGAGTTACTTATAATAATTTTACATCAGACATGAATTACTTTTTTTACCCGGCATTCACCTCAAAGAAATTACCAAATATGTACAACGTATGTTGACGTACATACGGTGATCGACTTTTACAAAATGGCATGTATCAGTATGCGAGATTTTTCATGGGGACTTTCGTTCATTCAGGGATCGTAAATACATAAATGAATCATGTAACTAATCAGAAACATTCTGACAATCTACGTATTATTTGTTTTTTATGTTTTTCATTGTTACTGAGAGAAATAGTCGGAAATGCCGATAAATACCGTTGCTGTGTGTGATATTGCGTTACGCAGGACGGAAGCCATGACAATTTGTGTTGACTTTACCAAATCATTGTAATGTATCTAACTCCAATTCCCTAATTCCAACTACGATACTCTTCCCATGCATAGTCTAAAAAATTGAGCCATTGCGTTCAACGACTAGATAAATTTACCTCTCAAATTAGGAGAAAATGCTACCCAGCGTAAAATCTGAATTGTGCTTTGTTTACATTTCAAACGTGCAGTTTTCGAGCACAGCGTTTCTTTTTCACACCTAAATTATTGAACTTGAGTTTATAGACTAATTGGTGACAAATACCATTTATCATTTGATTCTAAATGTACGAGGAATTCAGGTATATACGTATCGCAGCTGAGTTTCAAATATGCGTGGTGGCATACGGGGTTTGTAAACAATGTCCATGTTCACTTCGGCGTTCGTGTTCGCTTATTTTTTTAAACATTCTAATCGATTCTATGGTTATCGCCGACGCTTCAAAATGATCATTGATTAAAACACCCAGATACCCGTGATCAGTACAGTGATCACTAATATGCTATATTTGAAATGCAATTTTCTGAGTAGATATACGATATTTTGATTTTAAAACATTAACTAAAAACACCGTAATGGTAATTTAGTAATGTGTCAAAAATGGCGAGGTTTACGAAGTTCCAACTTTTCAGTGGTCATTTTCTGTAATTTTGCTTTGCCTAATATGACAGTGCAGGATATCATAGAACAGGGAATTTCCCACAGAACTGAAAACTTGCAGTGAATTCGGGTTCGTGGTGTGTCAGGAATTTTATTCGAGTTCAACGTGAGGGTTGAAGAGGAGGGACATATATGTCCCTCTGGCATCCACGGGTTAATGCGAATATATGAATAAGTGTATTAATCAAACATATTGTGTCAATAGGAATGTTAATAATATTGTCCAATATGAAGATCGTGTTAAGCATGGGGATCGAGACAGCAGAGAAATGTTCAACACGGGGATTCCCCATGAAAAGAAGTTCGGGTCAAAAATCGTATAAACGTAAAAAGGTGAAGTTTATACTTTGCAAACGTCACGTTTTGAAGTTCGTTGAAAAATGAACAGGTCACCTGTGCAGCTAATAAACCAATCAAATCACCGAAAATCCTATAAACTTCAAAATACGAATTTATTAAAGGTAAAAGTGTGATATGTCACATGTGCAGTTAGTTCAGAGCAAGGCTGGTACTTTGATGTGGCTGTCACGACGTTATACAAATCATAGAGGTGTGTTGATTGAAGAGCAGTCTCGGACCGCAGTCTCCTGAGCAACAGCTATCGATTCTGCACTTGAGCTGACATAAGGGAAATGTGTTTAATATTGTGTTCAGAGCTTTGTGCAGCAAATCGTCTTTAATCGTCCAGGCTTTCACGAGACTACTGACTTCCATTATACAAGAAATCTCTTATTAAACGAGAGCCCATTGTACAATTCCAACTTTGTCAAATATTGAAAAGGTCAACGCCAGAGAACAATCATCCTCGATAATCTACTGGTGTGTAAGAATATATTAGCTATGGCACCAGGTATTCTCCAAAAGGTGAGCGTATCCTGCCTCAGCTGTAGCACTCGTCACTAACACACGCAAAGGCAAAGAAATGTCAATTGTTCAGGCGAACAAACACGGAAATATATAGTAAAAATGAAAATAGGGAATGTAACGGACATAATTTTGGTAAATTCAACTTTGTAAATGTCCTCCTGCCGTAAAACCTTTTGAAGGCCTTAGTAAGGCCTTAATTGCTTACGCTGTAATACGGCAAGGGCTGGATCTGCTGGAAAATTGCTCGACAAAAAGAAAAAGATGAGTATTGTTAATCTGAATTCAACCTCCTTGTCACACAGTCTTGTATTGTCACTTTAAGCAAAGATCCAAAATTGAAACAGATGAGTCGGATATTTCTCCTTTATTCCTAGTTCAGCTCTATCTAGTCTTCCTTACTGATCAAACGCGAAATAAAAGGTATGAGTATGGGTCACTATTGTGAGCACTCCCAACTTATGCAATGCTTATCATACTATTGCAGTTGTCATATCTAAGTTGCACACGTATTACAGTTGTGAGATATATTTTCTTCCCCGGAATATAGAATTGCTACCTGAATTCGGTATGAAGGTGATGACTAATACGTCATCAGTTATGACGTAGTCTCTTCAGATTGTATGGCGTGCTGAAAGAGATATAGATTCTGAAGTGAAATGATTCAGGTGGACTGCATGTATATTCGTTTATGAAAACGGAAAAAGAGACGGTGAGAGCACACATCCTTGTCCGATTCCGATACTGACGCACACATTATACCCATAATACTGTTGATGAGGCTGCACCTGCACAGCTGCTATCCCATAAATGTGTAAAAGAAAAAAAATCCTTAAAAAGATGATTATCCATCGGGTAATCGAGCAACCATTCAAGGTATATTCCGACACATTCACTTAATTTTATGAAGATAATAAATCGAGATATGAAACGCTATCAGCGTTATTTCTACGCTTCAATGCCTTGTGTCTCTACGTGGGGGCTATATTTGATGTGTTAACTGTGATTCGTTTGACAGTCGGCACATCTGTCGCCAGATCTGTGTCAGTTGCTATTTCACCGTGTACTACATTCCACGTCGGCCGTACATAGATGTACTGATGCTTTGCATCAACTGTCGCGCCAGCATGAGACACAGAGTCAAAGTCACGACCTTTTTCTTGACCGTTCTAGGAACTTTATATTCTTGTATTTCAATGCGCAAATCTTCCAGGTTGCATTTGGCAGAATTGAAGAATGTGTCCCAAATATCTGAGACATTACTGGCTTCAACAAAAGGTGTGTTGGAAGAGAGTTACTATGAAGACAATAATTCACGGCTTTTGTTCGCAAACGACTTAGAGGACAGCATCAAGGCTGGGAGAAATGACGAAGATTACTGGAGGGACCTCAATGTGCTCAACACGGTAGGTACGAGGGTCCAGCATAAGAATATCATACACACAATACCTTGTACAATAACATGTATATATCACACACACACACACACACAATACCTTGTACAATAACATGTATATATCACACACACAATACCTTGTACAATAACATGTATAAATCACACACACAATACCTTGTACAATAACATGTATATATCACACACATAATACCTTGTACAATAACATGTATAAATCACACACACAATACCTTGTACAATAACATGTATATATCACACACATAATACCTTGTACAATAACATGTATATATCACACACATAATACCTTGTACAATAATATGTATAGAACACACATAATTCTGTTTCTGTCAATTCGTTATGATATCAACACATAACATGTACAGATCACACACAATTCTGTATCTGTCACCTCGTCATGATATCAACACATAACATGTACAGATCACACACACAATTCTGTATCTGTCACCTCGTCATGACATCAACACATAACATGTACAGATCACACACACAATTCTGTATCTGTCAACTCGTCATGATATCAACATATATCATGCACAGATCACACACAATTCTGTATCTGTCACCTCGTCATGATATCAACACATACTACGTACAGATCACACACATAATTCTGTATCTGTCACCTCGTCATGATATCAACACATAACATGTACAGATCACACACAATTCTGTATCTGTCATCTCGTCATGATATCAACACATAACATGTACAGATCACACACACAATTCTGTATCTGTCACCTCGTCATGATATCAACACATAACATGTACAGATCACACACACAATTCTGTATCTGTCACCTCGTCATGACATCAACACATAACATGTACAGATCACACACACAATTCTGTATCTGTCACCTCGTCATGATATCAACACATAACATGTACAGATCACACACACAATTCTGTATCTGTCACCTCGTCATGATATCAACATATACATACCATGTACAGATCACACACACAATGGGCGATCTTTATGTTCCAAAGGGCAATAACTCTCCTTTTGAAATGATATAAGCGACGGTCAAACCTGTCGCTTCCGGTCTGGTTCCCGGATCAATGCGCGCTGCGACAACTACAGACATGTATAGACGGAGCCAAGCTAAAGAGTTATCCTGTTGCACCTTCGTTCAAAAACGGTCGTTAACAACTGAATTTTTTTAACTAGCAGATATTTTGTAGTGATTATTAGTTTATAATATCAACATTTGTTGAGTCTTCAAATATAAGACGAATTGTCACTATGGAAGATAGCGGGGAAAACGTTATGAAAAACAGTATATTGCCACGGTATTTTCTGAAATAATGCAGACTCATTTTATTTATCAGCCTATGTGTTATTTCCCACCACAATTCGAAGCATTCAAATCTCAACAAGTACCACCATGGACTTCAATTTAATAAAATTAGTGATACGCCAACATTTGCACAGGCATCTTTGACAGGCCAAAACCTTTACCAATGATCTATAAAGTAAGTAGGCTATACATCCATGCCTTTACAAATATTTTAAGAAGAACTAACGTTCAAAATAATAAAACAAAAGATTTTAAATGTTACTTTTTATATCAAAATTAAAGTTGCATCTGAATATTTAAATGTGTATTATTTTTTAGAAATATGCAATATGAAAATCTACCATGCATCTATTAACTCAGTTACTCAGTTGCAATATGCATATTAGTCATCATGATTTGAAATAAGAGATTTACCCATAATATTCTGCCCCTTATAACATGTGTCCCACCATTAAGTGCTCTGAGTCATCATAATTGTAGTTTAATTCATTGATCCATCATTTCTTACAAAATTCTGATGCTCATGCTCTTAAAATAGTATTTAGTTATAGAGATTTGTCCCAACAAACAACAAATCATACTGACTACCCCACAAAATGTGTATGATACATAAAGAGCTGTAAATCATAGTTATATCTTCTTGTTTTAGTAACATTATATTTGTTTTAATTGACAAATTATTTCCCATACAAACCCACACACTATCCTGCTATAGCCACGTATCCTGATTTTCATTCAACAGTACTTCAAGACACCTTTAGTATAAAGTATATTTTGTAGATATTATTATCATAAAGCAAATATGAATTTCGAAAGTTTATCATCAAATCTTCTGATGGTTTAATAAATGCAAATTGAATCCCACAATCATTCCAGGTAGATAAATGTATTTATTTATGTTATTTGTTTTTGCATATAACAGATTATACTTACATATGTTACAGTCAGTGTCTATAATCAGGCCCAATATGTATATTGACTGAAAATTTCAGTCAATTTGTTTATTGACTGATTCACTCAGGCAAGGTTATTTTTTCTTAAATTTTCATTCATTTATTATTGCCTGAAAAATAGGACTGGATTTTAGACAGACTGACTGAAATGAATTAGACTGCATAATTTAATCTCCTCAATTTAATTTGGATCTATTTTGATCTTGTGAAGATCAAAGTAACTTATGTAAGAAATTAAAAATGTTTTCACAAATGAAACTGATTGATTCCCCAAACATGAATGAATACCAGAGGCCTTTTTTATGTTGCTTATCTTTATTGGCATATTATTAAGTTCAGAAACAGATGACTGCTAAAACGTCATGCACGTGTAATCAATTACAGGTGTATATATATGGTCCTTTGTGTCTGAAAATAATTTGTTTCTACTTTGTAAAATTTGAAAAAGGCCAAAATAATATATATCTTTCAATGGTAATATTGTAATATAATCATGGTAGTATCTTGCAACAAACCGCCACCATTCATACATATAATCCTTTTATACAACATACATCAATTAATTATCAAAAAAGATTTCAGTGATTTCCATTTCTTTTATTTTGAACATTGTATTTTGATATCGAGTTGATGACATAATTTTACAGTGCCTGTTTCTCTTACAATTTCTTGAAAACATTTCTCACTGCTCTCAGTTATATATCTGACAAATACTTATGTGTTGCTGTCAATATTCACAACACTTTACGTTGCATAAGACCTTCACATTTCGCGTACCGCTGTACAAACTGAAATGCATGCATATGATGTAGCCTGTTCGGCGATATAGGAACGTATACACAATCTACTTAATTTTTAAAAGTGTGATATTCATACATCAAGGGCAACACTTTCAGTACCGATTGCAAAACGTCAACAAAGCGACCTGGAATGAAGAATCAGCTGATCTCACCGCATCGCTTCGAACGCCTATCTAGTGGTTAACTATACTATATAATCAGTCGTGGAACAAGGAACATTTATTTCCGGGCATGACAATAGATAAATCCTTGTTTCGGCGAAAAGATATGCTGTCCACACACAAGCGTGACCGTTGCCGATAGAGGTGAAGGTTATACTAGTTAACTGTCTATAGGCGTCATAGTAACATGTAGTGCTCGTATCGCGCATACCACATGCGCGGTCAGTTTAAGGTTGGACCGTCCGGTTCAGCGCACCTAGCGAGTTAGTGAAGGGAAGATAAATTGAAAAAGATCGCCCATTCTTTATCGTGCGGATATAACGCGCGCTTTCCGACATTATGCGGAGAGAGCTGACGAGGACATAAAGGCTATATTTTTGTAAAAAAGAATCCCCCTTCTTAATACTTTGATCGTATAAGGTGTGTACCAGCTGTGGACATATAATCGAACAATCACGATTGCTGCACAGTAGACCAGTTAAAGTTATCGATTTAATATTGACTAATGTTGCTACCACTGTGGACAAGGTATGCGTGTACGAACGCTGCAAATTCGTTCATGAGCTTGTGCTTATCACTTAAAATAGTTCACAAAATAAATACCTGTTTCAAAAATACTAGTACATATCTTTCCAATCCAACGCTTTAATGTAAACATAAACGTTAACAATGGAATATAATACTTTCAATGTGAACGTTAAACAAGTATTATAGGTAAAATAGATAGCATTTTTACAGCATGTTATCTAAAATCTGCGGGCAACTGTAACGTGATAGCAGTCCGCCTTCCCCTAACCACGGGCTGCTATCAATTCTATTGCTATGTGACGTCATTGGCGTCACGTTTCTTGTTTGTGACGTCATCCTAAATTATGTTCTATGACGTTTCTATTTGTAAATCAGTTACCTCCATTGTAAGCTTTTTTTCTCAATATTTTTATTGACAAAGTCACGAACGCGGTTTCTTTGAAAATTAATGTCTTTGCACATCACAATTAATGATATTAAAACACAAATCGAATGACGAATTTTCTGTACCAGAATTGTAATGTTAAATATGTTGGGTGCGGTGTTGGAAAATCCAAAATGGCTGTTACTTGCGGAATACGGACTCATATTAGGTCAGTAACAACCATCTTGGATTTTAACTGACGGTATACGAGCTCATATAGGATTAATAGTTCTACTCTCTGATTGGTCAATCTCACTTTGAGGCATAGTAATGTTGCTTGACGAGGGCCCATTATCACGTCCGTTGTTAGGTGATGTCATATTGATTTTTCAATAGTGACGTCATCTGGTTTGTTCGATGACGTTTTCACATTTGTAAAAGTGGATCAGTTATATTCGTTGTGTGTTCATTACAGTAAATGCTGTAAAAGCTATATTGTTGCTAATTTTTTATTGATGACAAATTCTGTTCATTTTAGCTTTCATAACGGCAACGCTTTTGGTCAGGGCATTATCGTTTGTAGAATCGCTCTCTCTTTTCAACTGCCCTCCTTCGCCGTGCAGTTAATGGAAAAACTCGATCTTCTGCAGATGATAATGCCCTAAGATAATGCCCTAATAGAGTTACCCTTATAATAACGAGTTAAGGAAAAATGGTGAAAAATGATTATGTAAAAACGAAAGAAAAGTAGTTTGCACCATCATTTAGGACAACGATGTAGAGTGCAAATGGTGATGCCACTACCAAAATTGGATCTTCTTATGGTGATGACATTTATACTACGACGTGAAATGTAGTTGGATGATCTCAGATTTTTGTGTAGCAGCAGGCACTAAGATTTGATTTAAATGAGATTGGGAATTTACTGAATAGTGGTATTTCCATACCCAACTTTTTCGCGACTCAACAGCAACAGTCAACTGTCGTAATAATTGGTATATCAAATCTACAAAGTTTTTTTGTTGACATTTTTTAGGGCAATGAAATCAATATTTAGTCTGAAATGATCAATCCCACAATCTTACATTGCTAATATCCTCAAATCCAAACATATTAATATATTAAATACTGGATTCTCTTGTTTCCACTTTGCTTTGATAAATACATCAGCATGCAAGAGTCGTTGATTGTAGAGAGGTACTTATTTGATCTGACAAGTTTTAACTTGGGAGCCCTTGGTATTGATGCTGTCATATTGTAACCATTGCAAAGCAAAATATTTCAGGCAAACGTCTCAGCAAAACTGACAAACATTTATATCATGAATATTAATATTCGTAACACAATTTGGTTGTAAACACGTTTAGATTATGAACATGTTTGGTTTTTAAACAATTCCAAACATGTTTAGTGATCACAACAACGCTTTAATGATCGGATAAGGAATAAACACGTTCTTCACAACAGTGTGACTTATTAAAACGTCTTCTGATGAAATTACATAAAGTATCTTCAGGCCAAATCGGGCTGAACACAGACCAAACACATCTGACAGAGACTATGTTGAGAATGTAGAGGGAAAAGGGCTTCACTTTGGGCAACGTGCTTGCTTTAAATAGCAAGATCTGTGATACTATAAAGTGGTATTTAGGTAGATATAATATTAGTCCATATACGAAAACTCATTTGATGATACATCTGTGTGGTTTTAGATGATTTTGACGGCCCGGGCCAAGACGGAGCAAACGCATGTGACAGGTTTTCTTAAGAAAATGAAGTAAAATGGCTTGACTATAACGGACAAGCTTTCTTTAAATGCGGTGTACTGTGACACTAAAAAGTGGTATTCAGGTAGATATAATACCATCCTATAGATATAAACATATTTGATGATACATATGTGACGTTTAAACTGACTGCCCGGGCCAAGTCGGACCCATCTCTTGTGAGACTATGTTGAGGGTATGGAGAAATGAGATTCACTTTAACCAACGTGTCTGCTTTACATACGATGAACAGTGACATTGTAAAGTGATATTTACTTAGATATAGTGACATGCTATAGATTATAAGTGCTATGCCTGACAGGCTGAAATTTGTATCACGATAGTTGGAAGTTTTGGATACGTTTCAAATCCAGTTTCGTTTAACGATTCTTCTTTTACATGTAATCTAACTCAGCCACGCCCATAAACAGCTAGACTTCCTGATTTTCAAGCGATTAACTTGTAAAAGGCGTTAAGATGATGTGGCATTCCGTAATTAGTACGATGTTCTAGTATAAGCATATACACTTAGACAGATATTTGCTATGATAACGATCCAGGGATAAATAAACGCAGGTCGGGTTGCTATTATTTCCTTGGTTACAGATAATAATTAATTATAAGTTGACATTTTTTAACACTTGTTCATAAGATGAAAGAAACATTGGTGCAGGAACAGACTAGCATTTAACAAAAAAACCGTCATGCAATCGCGTTACTCAATAGAACCAAAAGTAACACTATAAAAGGTGCCGTTTTTAACTATGTATTTCTTAGTTTATGATATCAGTAAATCATTTATTGATTCAAAAGAATGAATTAATATCACAAATTCGATTTATGATGTCATGTTATATTTATTGATATCGCACAATCGATTTGTAGATAAAAGTAAAATAATTTATTACATCATATAATGTATCTTAGCATATAAACAATCGAATTTGTAATATTATAAAAATCAAACGTAGTTTTTTATATCACAAATTGTTATAGTTACATTCGCTAGAGTGTTTTGTATTTGGGCGCCAGCATATCGGTAGATATATATGTATTTGCATTCCTCCTACTCTACTGGGTGAATGCTTGTTACTCAACGTGTTCGTGTACATAGATAGATTATCGTAACATTCACATCTATAGTTATATTCAGATGATGTCTGTGCATGTATGTAATCATGGCGAACGTCTTCTCATATTTGATCAGTTTTCCTCCTGGCTATTCTGGGAATACAAGCTTTAGGATTACAGATGTACCGTTGTATTATAACGCGATTTGAATATTATTATTTACTATCTTACTTACTACATGCTTTACATGAGGCGTTTCATGCTTACATGTCACCACAAATTACAATAATTGCTTGTGAGTCCAACACAATTGACAAATACTCGAAAACATACTATTGATGTACGTTGAAAAGAATATAAATTGTAAATGCCACAATGATGTATCAAGGATCGAGTAGAAGATATTTTGACAGTAGCGCTTGGAGTTTATGCAACAGACCTGTGAAACAGCACTACTCTATATGCCATTTCAACTGACACAGTCAAAGCTCAATTTCAACCTCTTCTTGCGGCCATTATCCAACGGCCATCTTGGCATCTTATACCCAAACCCGCGCTCACGTCTACAGGTCTATTCCTGCTGTAAGGCAATTAGTAGAGTGAGTGAGTATGGTTTTACGCCACCTTTAGCAATATTCCAGCAATATCACGGCGGGGGACACCAGAAATGGGCTTCACAGGAAATTAGTAGAACCCTCTCCCTCAGATGTATCCTCCTGAGACAACATACCCTCATAAATTAAATGCTGCTCTTTCTCGGCGTCACGGCTACCGAGCTGGGACAAAGAGACCAACCATCATAAAGAAATTATGGTAAAAAAAAACAATGCTCCATCAAACCTCACTGGAAGCCGTACAAAAGACGTTTAATGTCAAGTCACACAAACTTTTCAAAGACAATAACATTTTACAGGAGCATGTATTCTCTTAACACCATCGCAAAAGATCACGTAGAAGCCAATTGTCGTATAAATAAGGTAGAACAGATTGATCACAACAGATTTTCCAACAAAATCACATCTAAAAAAGAGACATAAGCAGGCACTTTATTAAATCGTCAGAATATAAAAAAATGCTCTCCTTGTTACCACTTCAAATCTCAGCTGAACACGGTTCGCTAGTCACGCCGAAGACCCGTGTTCGATTCCCGACATTGGTACAAAGTGTGAATCTCATCTATGGTATCTCTGCCGTGATATTGCTGGAATATTGCTAAAGGCGGCGTAAAACCATACTCACTCACTCACTTACTATTCATGTTAAACTGCGGCATTGAATGTCAGTGGATTAGCACTGTCGTCCGTGAATGCTACACATTTCTGTTTACACTACTGTCGTCCTAGAATGCCACAATCTTATGTTAACATCACTGCCTTCTCTGAACACCACCATCTTCAGTTAGCATCATTGTCTTCTCTGAACACCGCCCTCTTCTGTTGACATCATTGTCTTCTCTGAACACCGCCCTCTTCTGTTAACATCACTGTCCTCTACAAACACCACCGTTGTCTTTAAACACCACCGTCTTCTGATGACATCATTGTCATCTCTGAACAACGCCCTCCTCTGTTAACTTCACTGTCATCTCCTAACACCGCCGTTGTCTTTAAACACCAGCGTCTTCTATAACCACCCGTTTCTTCAGTCATCATCTTCATCCTCCCTAAACTGCAGCACCACTGTCCCCATTCAAGCTCCTCACTGATGCTGATATTTTTCAAAATAATTCATTTCAGATAATGCCAGAGACACTCCAAACAATGAGGAATCCATGTTGGTGGGCAAATCATCCCCGCGAAACTACTTGTGACAAGCTGAAGCTCATGAACAAGGCATTGAAACTGCCTGGTACTCAAGAGAATGGGCCAGTTCTGAGGTGCTTGCCGTATTTCTATCTCATTGGTCAAGCAAAATGTGGAACCACAGACCTATTTACCAGAATCACCGAGCATCCTAGTATACTATCACCCATGACAAAGGAACCATTTTGGGTTTTCCCTCTACGATTCCGTGAGTATTTAGTCGACTGAGTGAGTGAGTGAGTTGGGTTAAACGCCGCTGTTAACATTATTCCAGTTATATCGCGGCGTGTCAGCTTAATGTGGGAGGAAAGCCCCAAGTGATGCAGGTCTCGGACGTTTACCACTTCGGTGAAACCCACGAGCACGGGTATGGTGCTGACAAACCTAGAAACATAATCGGGGCGAACCGGGATTCGAACCCACAATCATAGGTTTCTGGATTGCCCAATGGTTGCAACTCTGCACAGCGAATGGCGGCGCTTTAGACGACTGGGCCACCGGTGCTCCCGCATGCAGTCGAGGTATTGGGTATATATTTACTAGCAATCATCTGTTTTATCAACTGCTGGATATAAACTGAGTGAGTGAGTATAGTTTTACGCCGGTCTTAGCAATATTCCAGCAATATCACGGCGGGGACACCAGGAACTGGGATTCATACATTGTACCCATTTGTGGAATCGAACCCGGGCCTTTGACGTGAACCTCCGCCCCCTGATAGATTTAAAAATGACATGAGCAGTACACAACAAAATAGGGAAGAGTGACCACAATAGACAACATTTCTCTTTTCAAGAACAATATGTTAAGTAAATTGCTTTTCTTCATGCGGATAGTGTCCAACGATAACTATGTGGGATGCGTTATAACAAAGTGTTTGGTTTACGCCGTTTTTATCATTTAGTGTTAGCACCCGTGAAGATCCGGGGTAGAATAGGTCTTCGGCAACCCGTGCTTGCCGTAAAAGGCGACTATGGTGTCCATAGCGCTGTCAATTAAGATTTCCCTCTACCACTATCAAACGGGTCCTCTGTCTTGCTGTAATTCCACCCCATACCATAACGCTGCCGCCCCCGAACCGATCTCCTTACATGACACAATGATTAACGTAACGTTCACCTCGACGTCGGTACATTCAGTTTGTTATCAAAGGAGGACTTTCTTTATATTCACAGAAAGTATTCGAGGCAGGCTCAATTATGTCTTTGATGGTCATTTAGGTGTAAGATAAAAAACTTCGGAGGTTTTTCATGATATTAAAACCCAAACCCAATGGGAATAAATTGTTTTGTTTAACTCATAAATCGAAAAGAAATTTATCAAAGATTTTACGTTTCAAACATACTTTCCATGAGCCTTAGGAAACAGGCGTAAAATATCTCTCGCTGGCGTACAAGTACATGTGAGGTGAAATGGGATTTAACGTCGCGTACAAAATTATTGCACTTATATAGCGACGTGCATGCACGTGTGTGTGTGTCTGCTTCTACTAGATGCCGATTTATGGTGCTAGCACACTGACATACCATGCCGCAGTTTAACATGAATACATGAAAACAGTATACTGACTCCGAGCCGACCAGTCCTTTGTTCATCCCCTTAATGCTGAGCGCCAGATAGGGTAACAATAGGTACCATCTTTTAGCGTCTTTTGGTATGACGCCGGACGCTGAACCTCGGACCTTCCGCTCTCCGGGCGGACGCTCTACCACTAGACCACGGAGGCGGTCATCATGTACATGTAATTGAACGAGAAATTCATTAAAACATTGTCATTTTATCAGCGCCTCCGTGGTTCAATCACTGGGCTGCAGATACAAAGATTGCTTTAGAAAAGATTTGTCATTGAATTTTGCATCATTCCGCACGTTTCCGTACGTACTTTGTGTTCAAATTTAAACAATCAATCTTTATTCAAGCACTTAAGAGGCCCCAGGACTATAGTACATGTGACAGATATGTTGTCACACAATTTTAACAATTATTTACAACTTTGGTTCTGTATAACAGTACGTGGAATATGTACATGGCTAAGTTTTGTATTATTGATTTATCTAGACTGTTTAAACAATTGTCGGAATTTCTCAATATTTGGATCATTAAAGTAGTATACAGAATATTTTTTTCTCACAGTGGAGTACAATGGACATACCAGGCAGTAAAAAGTGATATTCATCCTCTCTATCTTGGCTATTACACATTTCACATAATCGATCTGACCTTGGAGTTTTTGTGTATCTCCCACTCTCGATGCATAAATCATGGGATGAACATCGAAATCTTGCCAATGAATTGCGGTATTTCTTAATATATTTACATGAAACAGATACTGTTCAGTGTATATATGAGTTTTCAACATTCTATAATATAAGAATTTATTCGATGCCAACGGAAATGACTACGATTGCAGATAAATATCTTTTAGCCTCTGTAGGAAAGAATTGGTAAATACACTTTCAGATTGTACAATCATACCAAACATTTCCCAAACCACTATTGAATAACAATTTCTTCACATCAGTTACCAAATTAGTCTTTCCATTCGTATCGTATAACATCATCATATTGTAACATTTCTAAGGGTATCTCGATGAATTCATTTTAAGGAGTTTCAGCCAGTACTTCATGACTTTCAACTGTGAATATATAAATAAAGGAAATCTACCACATTCTCCATAAACCATTGCGCTAGATGTGTTGTGTTTTACACCAAGAATGTTTTTACATGCAAATAAGTGGTTTATATGAATACATATCTAACAAGAGACATTCAGATGTTACAGTATCACATGACATTGTATTTTGAAAATCGCGGGGATAGTATAACATTCCCGTACATAACATTAGACAATAGGATCACTGAAGGTTAATAAAAGTTGAAAAAACATGAAGACATGAGTTTTATGGATATCAAGTTCTTTATTGTTTGTAACGACGTTTATGGGTTACTTCAGGCAAATGATGAGTGAGTGAGTGAGTATGGTTTTACGCCGCTTTTAGCAGTATTCCAGCAATTTCAGGGTGAGGGACACCAGAAACGGGCTTCACACATTGTACCCATGTGGGGATTCGAACCCTGGTCTGCGGCTAGACGAGCGAACCCGTTGTTCCCTTTCGTACCACATGAACAATTCACTCTTTGTACTCTCTCACACAACATGGACATTTCACTCTTTGTACTCTCTCATACCACATGAACAATTCACTCTTTGTACTCTCTCATACACCCGTTGTTCCCTTTCGTACCACATGGACATTTCACTCTTTGTACTCTCTCACACAACATGAACAATTCGCTCTTTGTACTCTCTCATATACCCGTTGTTCCCTTTCGTACCACATGAACAATTCACTCTTTGTACTCTCTCACACAACATGAACAATTCGCCCTTTGAACTCTCTCATATACCCGTTGTTCCCTTTCGTACCACATGGACATTTCACTCTTTGTACTCTCTCATACCACATGAACAATTAACTCTTTGTACTCTCTCATACACCCGTTGTTCCCTTTCGTACCACATGAACTATTCACTCTTTGTACTCTCCCATACCACACTAGACTAACATTTAGTCTCTGAAATCTTATATTACACAATATCCTTATTGACTCTAAAAATATTTTTTTTCCCTATGCTGTGGAATAGAACTAGCTTGAGCTGGCTAGACTTGCTGTTGTATGCATTTCTAGATTATCATTTTTTCATAAAATGAATATATTCCACGGTCATGGTGCAGGACTAATACCACACGAACAATTCACTTTTTGTACTCTCTCATATACCCGTTGTTCCCTTTCGTACCACATGGACATTTCACTCTTTGTACTCTCTCATACCACATGAACATTTCACTCTTTGTACTCTCTCATACCACACGAACAATTCACTTTTTGTACTCTCTCACACAACATGAACAATACGTTCTTTGTACATTAATTGATATGTATTTTGCTGTACGTTTGAAAATGTCTGAAATATTGCCAAAGCGACGTTAAATTCTTAACCATTCACAGAGATGTAGGTTGCCCTACACTTTATCCTACATTTAGTTTCATATTTCAGAAAAAGGTTGTTCATCGATTGAGACATACCTAGACTTTCTTCAAACCTCCTCTAACAGAATACAGGAAAACTATTTAGCAAGCAGCGTCAGCGCACTAATCACAGGTAGGTAGTTACATTACTGATGGTGCCACAGTCAGGTCTGGATAACTTCCCCCATCAGTCATGCGAGTAGATAGGTAACATACTCCTGTAGAAAATCATTTTCCATAACCAGCCACATTTAGTTCATATTTAATGTATTAATATAGTGTAATATTTAATTATATTGTCATTATTATTCAGAAACATCGCCTCTCCATCTGTTTTCGTCTGGTATCAAAGTTATAACTTCGTAGAATCCATATGGTATATTAAGGAGTTGAGGTATAAAATGGAGTGAATATAGTTTTACGCCGCTTTTAGCAATATTCCAGCAATATCACGGCGGGGGACACCAGAAATGGGCTTAACACATTATACCAATGTCGGGAATCGAACCCGGGCCTTCAGCGTGACGAGCGAACGCTTTAACCACTAGGCTACCCGACCGCCCCTTATAAAATGGAGGTATATACGAATAAACCAGTGTGCACACTTTTTGTTACGTTTATAACTCCAAAAGGGGGAAAAAAACCTACATTGAATTCATTCTAAAATTATTTAAGTCAACAATAAAAAATTCATAAGTTGTCACTAGCACAACATACTGTAGACAACGATTTGAATTTAGTGACATTATTCAGCGCAGTAATGCAATACAAGTCCCGCCCACCCTATTATCAGCCAATTAGGAAACAGTAATCTGGATGTGTTTCATATGGCCAGTTGCTATTCTGATTGGGCCACACCACATCTAAACTTGCCAGTGTAAACAAACTACATCTAAACTAAGTACCTTTTTAGTGGAGCCGGCAGATACAGGGTCAATTGTGCACTTTGTGATAAAAGTATGAAACTTGGCACAGTTGTAGGTAATGACATTCAAAATTTTTTCAGATAAGGGACCACCTAAAAGATCCAATATGGCCGCCAAATTCAACATGGCCGCATTCTATGGCATAGAATGGTCTATGTTGTCTAAACAGACTAATTCTGTCTTCTTCCTTATTTGAAACAGCACTCCACAAAGTGACATATGCATTATACATGTTTGTTGTACGTAGTGAAGGCGTTGCTTGCCATGTATCTTACCGTGGTTCTTGCAGGGGATGGGTCTACCACTACCATGTCTGGAAACACCTGGTGGAATATGTTGCCCGGCAACGAGGGATGTGAAGAGCCGTGTATCACCAATGCCAACATTGTGTATCAGATGAACCCGAAAGCGAAGATACTTGTGTCATTAAGGAACCCTGCGTCCCGGTATGAGTGATGACGCAGACACAAACCGTACTTTGTATTTTCATATTCACCAAAGCCGTGAGTAGGGTCGTCACCAAGCCAAGAAGAAAGGCAAAGAAACGAATATGGAGTAGGAAAATAATAATGACTGATTGAGTATTGTTTTACGCCGCTTTTAGCAATATTCCAGCAATATCATGGCGGGGGACACTGGAAAATGGGCTTCACACATTGTACCCATGTGGGGAATCGAACCGGGTCTTCGTCTTTACGAGCCAACACTTTAACCACTAGGCTACGCAACCGCTCCCAGTTAGATAATCAATTTTACTGATTTACCTTTCATCTCTATATCATGGTTGAAAATGCAATGATTATCCCAAGTGGCACGTGGTCGTGTGTGCAGCATTGAATGGGTACCCGGTCGGATTAAGATGGTGATGTCATCATCATCATCATCATCATCATCATCTCCTCCTCCCCCTCATCATCATTATTATTGTTTTTGTTGCAGGTCGTTTTCCTACTACATTATGAAGGCTCGAATTTTGAAGTACAACATTTCCAAGGAACATTTTCATGGTCTAGTGGTCAACGAAATTACCGAGTTTCAAAACTGCATTTCACGCTCATCTCTCCGTTCCTGTGTGATGAACTCAACAGAGGAGAATTACCTCACTACAGCGGTAAACCTTGACTATTTGAACACACACACACACACACACACACACACACACACACACACACACACACACACACACACACACACACACTCGAATGAGCAAACTCAAACATGGAATTTGGCCTAGACGTTTAACTTAAGGTTCAGGTATTTGGATGATCGGATATTCAGTACTGGTCAAACAGTAAATTCCTTTTCACTTATTTACTCACCCTAACTAGAACTAAACGAGACCAGTGAAACCGCCTTATCTGTAGATTATATATTCAGATGTTGCATCTAGCTTTAGAGTGACTCAATCTATCCACAAGACTGAGTGAATTTCCAGTGGTCAGCTTTCACTTTATGTCGGGTAGTGTTTCCAGCCTTTGGCGGCCACATTTCACGAATTTAAGTTACCATCGAGTATGCTCTTACAACAGACACGCTTTGTAGTAGAGATTTCTTATGAATAATAATGGAAAGCGTTTTGTTGCTTGTATTGCACACCACGAGACCGAAGTTCGAGGTTTTGGTTTGGTTTGGTTTGTTTTGTTTGACGCCGCACTCAGCTATATTCCAGCTATATGACGGCGGTCTGTAAATAATCGAATCTGGACCAGACAATCAAGTGATTGACATCATGAGCATCGATCCACGCAATTAGGATACAATGACATTCATCAACCAAGTCAGAGAGCCTGACCACCCGGTACCGTTAGTCGCCTCTTATGACAAGCATGGGTTGCTGAAGAGCTATTGTAACCCGGATCTTCACGGGTCCAAAATTCGAGGGATGCTCATGCACGTTTAGTATGTCCGTATATTTTTATACCTTACAAATACTTATTTCGGTGAAATATTTGTAAGGTATAAAACTAGATCTATCATGTGTCTGTTCTCACAGTGTCAGGGTGGTAACTCGCAGTGCTATCAGAGAAAATTGTTGAAAACTTGACTTGCCTTTGCATGTGTTTGTGCGGGTGCTCCTGTGCAGAAAGTGCGCTCATCATTTTACGAACACCTGATATCATCACTATTTAGTAATGATTCCATGACACATGATTATGAAATAGTCAGAATCGTGCAATTGACTCACCTTTTAGCAGAGATTTCTTATGATTATGAAAAGAGATTTGTCGCTTTTATTTACATTGCCTTACGTTTCATCGTCGTTATCTCCTTATCGTGTCAACTATAAATACAATTGTTCGTAAAAAAATACGTTTACAAGTGGACATTGACAGACATATGTTTATTACAGATCGGCCTACGTTCAAGCATTTACCACATCCACTTACAAGACTGGTTGAAGGTCTTCCCTCGAGAGCAGATACATGTTGTCCATTTTGAACACTACATCGAACATGTGGCAGACACTCTCGCTGGCGTTTACAATTTTCTTGAAGTGGGCAAGTATTCAGCTGTGTTTATGCTTTTGGTACACCATTGATGTGAATTTGTGCAAATGTTTGCCAGCTTCATGTATGGTCAGTGGCAAGCTAGAATTAGCTAGAAAGTGTATGCTTTTCCGTTCATAAAAGCGGATAGTGAGAGAGTTTCACCGTCGTGGTTGGGCGGCGGGGTAGCCCAGTGGTGAAAGCGTTCGCTCTTCACGCCGAAGGCCCGGGTTCGATTCCCCACATGGGTACAGAAGCCAAAATCAGGCGTCCCCGCCGTGATGTTGCTGGGATAGAGTTAAAACCATACTCACTTCATCGAAATGGTAATATATTTTACCTACGACTTTTGATTCTCGGTGCATTAACTCCATTCGCCGTGAACACAGTACCTATTTAATGCGATGATATCCCAACTCTTTGTGCAATCTACACCGATACGTACATGCCTAATAAACTTTAAAAACCCAACCTATCTCATTTGCTGAATGCTATTGTTATGTTCCATGTAGAGGGTTCCATGTAGTTCTAAGGATATAATTATATGGTACTGAGCCTTAACAAAATTCGGTCTTGGTTTTTTTAGATTCACTATCGGACCAAGAGATGCAAAGAATTGCTGGACATAATATCCAAAATCAGAGACCACTCTCTGGGAAAAAACTAGGTGACATGTGGCCGGAAACAAAAACTTTGCTGGATCAATTCTTCAAGCCCTTCAATGCACAATTAGCTACGCTCTTAGACAACGATGTGTTCACCTGGACAGTTTGAAAATAAAGTTTGGAATAAAGTATATGTATTTATTTGTGCATGGTCATGGCAACGGACCAGTATTTGTAATTGATGAAGCTGGGTCGTTTTGAACTACCAGGAATCACTGAAGGTCAATGGGCCTTCATCTGTGAAGGAATCAGAAGGGATCTATGGATGATGCGCCACGTATATGAGAGTGAAACCACGTATATGAGTGTGAAACCACGTATATAATGTTGAAACCAGGTAAATGTGAGTGAAACCACGTATATGAGAGTGAAACCACGTATATGAGTGTGAAACCACGTATATGATGGTGAAACCAGGTAAATGTGAGTGAAACCACGTATATGAGAGTGAAACCACGTATATGAGTGTGAAACCACGTATATGAGAGTGAAACCACGTATATGAGTGTGAAACCACGTATATGAGAGTGAAACCACGTATATGAGTGTGAAACCACGTATATGATGGTGAAACCAGG